>NC_053027.1:504345501-504528391 GCF_003073215.2 Triticum urartu | reverse complement strand
TGCGTTTACAAGAAAGTGAGTGGGAGCTCTGTAGCATTTCTCATATTATATGTAGATGACATACTTTTGATGGGAAATGATATAGAACTTTTGGACAGCATTAAGGCCTACTTGAATAAGAGTTTTTCAATGAAGGACCTTGGAGAAGCTGCTTATATATTAGGCATCAAGATCTATAGAGATAGATCAAGATGCCTCATAGGTCTTTCACAAAGCACATACCTTGATAAGATATTGAAGAAGTTCAATATGGATCAGTCTAAGAAGGGGTTCTTGCCTGTGTTGCAAGGTGTGAAATTGAGCTCAGCTCAATGTCCGACCGCGGCAGAAGATATAGAAGAGATGAGTGTCATCCCCTATGCCTCAGCCATAGGTTCTATTATGTATGCCATGCTGTGTACCAGACCTGATGTAAACCTTGCCGTAAGTTTGGTAGGTAGGTACCAAAGTAATCCCGGCAAGGAACACTGGACAGCAGTCAAGAATATCCTGAAGTACCTGAAAAGGACTAAGGAAATGTTTCTCGTTTATGGAGGTGACGAAGAGCTCGTCGTAAAGGGTTACGTCGACGCTAGCTTCGACACAGATCTGGATGACTCTAAGTCACAAACCGGATACGTGTATATTTTGAATGGTGGGCAGTAAGCTGGTGCAGTTGCAAGCAGAGCGTCGTGGCGGGATCTACATGTGAAGCGGAGTACATGGCAGCCTCGGAGGCAGCACATGAAGCAATCTGGGTGAAGGAGTTCATCACCGACCTAGGAGTCATACCCAATGCATCGGGGCCGATCAAGCTCTTCTGTGACAACACTGGAGCTATTGCACTTGCCAAGGAGCCCAGGTTTCACAAGAAGACCAGGCACATCAAGCATCACTTCAACTCCATTCGTGAAAATGTTCAAGATGGAGACGTAGATATTTATAAAGTACATACGGACCTGAATGTAGCAGATCCGTTGACTAAACCTCTCCCTAGAGCAAAACATGATCAACACCAGAATTCCATGGGTGTTTGATTCATCACAATGTAACTAGATTATTGACTCTAGTTCAAGTGGGAGACTATTGGAAATATGCCCTAGAGGCAATAATAAAAGGATTATTATTATATTTCCTTGTTCATGATAATTGTCTTTCATTCATGCTATAATTGTGTTATCCGGAAATTGTAATACATGTGTGAATACATAGACACCAACATGTCCCTAGTAAGCCTCTAGTTGACTAGCTCGTTGATCAACAGATAGTCATGGTTTCCTGACTATGGACATTGGATGTCATTGATAACGAGATCACATCATTAGGAGAATGATGTGATGGACAAGACCCAATCCTAAACATAGCACAAGATCGTATAGTTCGTTTGCTAGAGTTTTTCCAATGTCAAGTATCTTTTCCTTAGACCATGAGATCGTGTAACTCCCGGATACCGTAGGAGTGCTTTGGATGTACCAAACGTCACAACATAACTGGGTGACTATAAAGGTATACTACGGGTATCTCCGAAAGTGTCTGTTGGGTTGACACGGATCAAGACTGGGATTTGTCACTCCGTATGACGGAGAGGTATCTCTGGGCCCACTCGGTAATGCATCATCATAATGAGCTCAAAGTGACCAAGTGTCTGGTCACGGGATCATGCATTACAGTACGAGTAAAGTGACTTGCCGGTAACGAGATTGAACGAGGTATTGGGATACCGACGATCGAATCTCGGGCAAGTAACGTACCGATTGACAAAGGGAATTGTATACGGGGTTGCTTGAATCCTCGACATCGTGGTTCATCCGATGAGATCATCGAGGAGCATGTGGGAGCCAACATGGGTATCCAGATCCCGCTGTTGGTTATTGACCGGAGAGCCATCTCGGTCATGTCTACATGTCTCCCGAACCCGTAGGGTCTACACACTTAAGGTTCGGTGACGCTAGGGTTGTAGATATATGAATATGCAGTAACCTGAAAGTTGTTTGGAGTCCCGGATGAGATCCCGGACGTCACGAGGAGTTCCGGAATGGTTCGGAGGTGAAGAATTATAATATAGGAAGTGCAGTTTCGGCCATCAGGAGAGTTTCGGGGGTCACAGGTATTGTACCGGGACCACCGGATGGGTCCCGGGGGTCCACCGGGTGGGACCACCCATCCCGGAGGGCCCCATGGGCTGAAGTGGGGAGGGGAACCAGCCCATAGTGGGCTGGTGCGCCCCCCTGGGCCCACCCCCTGCGCCTAGGGTTGGAAACCCTAGGGTGAGGGGGGCGCCCCACTTGCCTTGGGGGCCACTCCACCCTTGGCCGCCGCCCCCCTAGGAGATCCCATCTCCTAGGGCTGGCGCCCCCCCTTGGGGAGCCTATATATAAAAGGGGGAAGGGAGGGATAGCCGCACCCTTGACTCTTGGCGCCTCCCTCTCCCCTGCTACACCTCTTCCTCTCGCAGTAGAACGACGAAGCCCTGCTGCGGTGACTCCTGCATCCACCACCACGCCGTCGTGCTGCTGGATCTTCATCAACCTCTCCTTCCCCCTTGCTGGATCAAGAAGGAGGAGACGTCACGCTGACCGTACGTGTGTTGAACACGGAGGTGCCGTCC
This sequence comes from Triticum urartu, assembly GCF_003073215.2. Taxonomy (NCBI): domain Eukaryota; kingdom Viridiplantae; phylum Streptophyta; class Magnoliopsida; order Poales; family Poaceae; genus Triticum; species Triticum urartu. Next base: position 504,525,804 of record NC_053027.1, on the reverse strand, counting down.
GTTCGGCGCTAGGATCTCCGGTGATTTGGATCACGTCGAGTACGACTTCCTCATCCCCGTTCTTTGAACGCTTCCGCGCGTGATCTACAAAGGTATGTAGATGCAATCCGATCACTCGTTGCTAGATGAACTCATAGATGGATCTTGGTGAAACCGTAGGAAAATTTTTGTTTTCTGCAACGTTCCCCAACATCTAGTTGGCCAAACCAAACGGATAATTCGAAGAGACTTGCAAAGATAACCAATCATACATAAAAGAATTCAGAGAAGATTCAAATATTGTTCATAGATAGACTTGATCATAAACCCACAATTCATTGATCTCAACAAACACACCGCAAAAGAAGAAGATTACATCGAATAGATCTCCACAAGAGAGGGGGAGAACATTGTATTGAGATCCAAAAAAAGAGAGAAGAAGCCATCTAGCTAATAACTATGGACCCGAAGGTCTGAGGTAAAATACTCACACTTCATCGGAGGGGCTATGATGATGTAGAAGCCCTCCGTGATGACGGCCCTCTCCGGCGGAGCTCCGGAACAGGCCCCAAGATGGGATCTTGTGGATACAGAAAGTTGCAGCGATGGAATTAGGTTTTTGGCTCCTGTTCTGATCGTTTGGGGGTACGTGGGTATATTTAGGAGGAAGGAGTACGTCGGTGGAGCACCGAGGGGCCCACGAGGCAGGGGGGCACGCCCTGTAGGGGGGGCACCCCCTACCCTCGTGACCGCCTCCGGTACTTCTTGGAGTAGGGTCCAAGTCTCCTGGGTCTTATCCGAGAAGAAAATCACGTTCCAAAAAGAATTTTTCTGTTTGGACACCGTTTGATATTCTGTTTCTTCGAAACACTGAAATAGGCAAAAAAACAACAATTCTGGGCTGGGCCTCTGGTTAATAGGTTAGTCCCAAAAATAATATAAAAGTGGAAAATAAAGCCCAATATAGTCCAAAACAGTAGATAATATAGCATGCAATAAAAAATTATTGATACGTTGGAGACATATCACTCAACACGTCAGCTACTACGTTAGCCTTTCCGGGGTGATAATGCAATCTTATGTCATAATCCTTCATGAGCTCCAACCATCTCCTTCTGCGTGAAAATATACTTCAAACTCTTATGATCCATGTACACCTCACAATGATTTCCAATGAGAAAGTGTCTCCAAGTCTTCAATGCATGCACTACGGCTGCTAACTCCAAATAATGCATAGCATAATTCAACTCATGAGGCTTAAGCTGCCGTGAGGCATAGGAAACAACTCTTCCTTCCTGCATAAGCACTGCTCCAAGTCCTCGACATGAAGCGTCGCAATACACCTCATAATCCTTGGTTTGATCTGGCAAAATCAATACTGGTGATGTAACCAAATATTTTTCAACTCCTGGAAACTAGCCTCACATTCCTCGGTCCATATGAACTTGGTATCCTTCTTCAACAACTCCGTCATAGGCTTTGCAATCTTCGAGAAATTTTCAATGAATCTCCGGTAGTATCCTGCGAGTCCAAGAAAACTCTGGATCTCTCCGACTATTGTTGGGGCTTCCCAATTTTTCACAGTGTCAACCTTGGTGGGATCTACTACTATACCTTCTCCGGATATAACGTGTCCGAGAAATCCAACTTCCTTCAACCAAAATTAACATTTGCTAAATTGGCATATAACCGATGTTCTCTGAGCTTACCAAGTACCAAACGCAAATGCTCCTTATGCTCCTCTTCATTTTTCGAGTAAACCAGGATATCATCAATGAACACTACGACAAACTTATCCAAAAACTCCATAACACTTTGTTCATCATGTTCATAAAATATGCAGGTGCGTTAGTCAGACCAAATGACATAACCGTATACTCGTACAGCCCATACCTGGTGGTAAAAGCCGTCTTAGGTATATCCTGTTCTCGAATCTTCAACTGATGGTATCCTGATCGCAGATCGATCTTGGAAAATACCTTAGCTCCTTGCAATCGATCAAACAGATCATTGATCATCGGTAGTGGGTACTTGTTCTTGATGGTTAGTTCATTCAATCCTCGATAATCAACAACCATCCTTAACGATCCATCCTTCTTCTCCACTAGAAGTACTGGCGATCCCCAAGGCGAAGAACTTGGGCGAATATAACCTTTATCCAGTAACTCCTTAATCTGCTTCTTAATCTCCACCAAATCCTTTGTGGGCATCCTATATGGTCTCTTAGATATTGGCCCTGTGCCTGGCAAAAGCTCAATCAAAAACTCAATATCTCTAACCGGTGGCATGCCTGGCAACTCTTCTGGAAATACATCAGGGAAATCCTTCACCACTGGTACTTCCTCCTGCACAACTCCTGTTAACGAATTTACTTGAGTCCTTTTAGACACATGCCGGGATACATACTTGATCCTTCTTCCTTCTGGGGTGGTAAGAAAAATTGACTTACTGGCGCAATCGATGTTTCCTCCATACATCGACAGCCAATCCATACCCAGAATTACATCCAAACCTTGTGATTCCAAAATGATTAAATCCGAGGGAAACACATGCCTACCTATACTCAATGGCACTTGAAAACATCCCTTACTAGCCATATACTCCGCTCCTGGTGAGGTCACTAACATAGGTGTTCTAAGAACTTTAGTGGGCAGGTTATACTTATCCACAAATCCCCTTGATATGTATGAATGCGTTGCACTAGTATCGAAAAGAACGAGTGCAGTAAATGACTTAACCAAAAACTTACCGATTACTGCATCCGGCTGCTCTTCAACCTCCTCCACGTTAACATGGTTCACCTGTCCCCTGTTGAAAGGGTTCGGCTTCTTCCCAGAGCTTCCATTTCCATTTCCATTCTGTGATTCAGGACATTCATTGGCATAATGCCTGGTCTTCTGGCACTTAAAGCAAGTGACTTGGCTCAGGTCTCTCTTGGCTGGGGTTGATGGGTTGGTGCGGTTCTGGCAGTTGCTTCCTCCATTCCCATTACCATTCTTGGTGCCATTATGATTGTGCGAGCTACCTCCTCCATGGGTATGTTGGAAGTGTCCTCCCGGTCTAGGGGTAAAACATGGCTTCTGCTGAGCTCCTGAATTTTACTTCCCTTGTCCATACTTCCTCTTGCGATTCTCAATCTGCTGCTCCTTCCCTTCAATCATAAGAGCACGATCTACCAACTCCCGGTAGTTGTTGAAAGTTTCTACCATCAACTGCATGCTCAACTCATCATTCAGTCCTTCCAAAAACTTCTCCTGCTTAGCTGCATCCATAGCAACGTCATCTGGAGCATAACGTGCTATCTTACTAAAGTCCTCCACATACTGGCCAACTGTCCGTCCTCCTTGGCGCAAGTTGCGAAACTCTCGCTTCTTCATGGCCATAGCTCCTGCTGAAACATGGGCAGTACGGAAAGCCTGCTGGAACTAGTCCCATGTGACAGTGTCGATAGGGAAAGTGGCTGTAAAATTCTCCCACCATGATGCTGCGGGTCCTTCAAGCTGATGTGCGGCAAACTTCACCTTTCCACATCTGTGCATCCTGCTGTGGTCAACTCCCTTGCTGTCTTGCGGAGCCAATCATCTACTACTATCGGCTCGGTGCTACTGGAAAACACCGTCGTATTCAGCCTAAGAAAACGGGCTAAGTGATCAACATGTGGTGGTGGTGGTGGGTTGTTGTTGTTGTTCCCCTGATTCTGATTCTGGACTAGCAACTGCATCAATGTGTTCTGCTACTGGATCAACTGGGTGAGCTCCGGTGGGAAGGTAAATCCGGGGTCACGTCTCGGAGGCATCTGATGGGTTTAGAAAAGATGAGATTTAAGAATAGAGAGGGGTCTAAAGAGAAAACACTACCCATATGCACATGAGGCAAAAGCAAACAACTCACTTCATTCAATCAAACAAGGGCATACAATCGATCTAACTATCGCAAAAGTGCTTGGACTACTATATTTACATGGTGGACTACTACTACTGATGAGGTGGTCTACTAGAAATATTCTTCGGTTACAGACTCCATGATATCTGCTCTAGCTTCATCAACATAGTCATCATCGCTATCATCTGGATCCGAGTCGGTGTCGTCGATGATGATGTAGTCTTCCGGGCGAATCTCCTTGGGTTCTTCGTCTTCTTCTACTGGTGTAGGGCCTCCCATAAATATTCCGATCTTCATTGTTAGGTCGGCATTCTTGTCCACTAGTACTTCGATTTCCTCTTCATAATCTTCACGTGTAGCCTTGAGTTCTTCCTCCAGTTCCTTGATTCTTGTTCTTGTCTTCTTCAGATCTATCATGTTGGCTCACATCTGGTTCTCCTGACATCGAATGTGCTGGTTTAACTCCTGGATAGAAGCTGTAATTGATCTATCCTTCCTGGTGCTGATCATCTCCCAATGCTCATCTCGGTGCCCACAAATCTGGTAGATAGTATCCTTGAGATCATTGCGGTAAACTTCTCCAATGCGTCCCATGGCGATGTGAGCTGCCATGCTCTTTCCTAGACATCAGGTTGGTGCATCAAAGGAAAACTCTACGGGCTCAGTGACTGGCATGAACGTCCTTCCTGGAACTTGAACTTGAATCATCCAGCGCTCTTCTTCAGGTAAAGTGGCATTGTAGGTTCCGGTGAAGCTTGGTACTCCATGTTCAGGTATCTAGTGACTTCCTTCAAGTGACGTCCAAAGGGTGTATCTTCATCCGGCTGGGTGAACTTGTTCCTTGCATCCGCCATCCTAAAAGAGTAGAAGAGATGAGGAGTCAGAATAAGAAGAGAGTAGTGATCTAGGGCTTTAGCTTAGTGGTCGTGTCCTACAGTCAGCGTGTGCTCTGATACCATCTTGTAGCGACCAGACCTCAAACGGTCCAATCTCTGTGCTCAGGTGTCATCCCTGGATCAGTAATGTTGACACCACACAGTACTTGAAGGATTTATAACAGAGTAGCAATCACACACTTATTACATAGAGTGTCTCAAAAGAGAACATATTACAATAAATATGGCTTAAGGCCATCTAATAATGATAACAGCGGAAGGCTTGGAAGATAAGTGAGTCCATCAACTCCAACGGCATCACTGAGTATAGAACCACGACCTAAAAGGCACCTTACTCGTTGTCTGAAAAGTCTGCAACATGAATGTTGCAGCCCGAAACGGGTCAGCACATGGAATATGCTGGCAATGTAACACATAGAGAGCAATGAAAGAAATAAGACTATACTATATGCATATTTGGCTGGTGGAAAGCTCTATGGTTATAGTTTTGCATAAAGCCAATTTTTCCCTACTGCAAAGGAATAAATTTTATTTAACTATCATGGTGGTTGTTAAACATTGAGAGTGTAGACACCCTCTCAATCCCAATTAAACATCATCATTAAAAACCCAACAAATTAATTAGAGTAACATGATGAGATTCACATGATAATCCAAGTACTAGATACTCAAGTTGTCCATAACCGGGGACACGGCTAACCATGATTAGTTTATACACTCTGTAGAGGTTTGCGCACTTTTCCCCACAAGACTCGATCTCCTCCGTTGGGATTCTTGCACTACATGGTGTTTGAGAAACGGATGATCGAGACATAGTCTTTCAGAAGCGCTAGCACCTTACGATCGGGTAGACCGTTACACCTATTTCCCCCTACATCTGCTAGTCTACCACTGTAAGAGTTCCCACAACTTAGTCAACTATGCTAGAGCCCATAGTAGCTTATGGCTGCACACAGAAGTTTCTAGTATGAATAATCTCATGATCCCTTTGAGCCTGGGTGGCGGTCCAAAAGAAAAACAGGCAATCGCTGGAATACCCAGGTGCCTCAATCCACACAGATGTGTATTTAAGTTGCCACCTTAGATAAACCATCAACTTAACAAACTCACATCTGTCATGGATTTCACTCACCCAATCCACGTCTACTAGCATAGCATCGCATAATAAGCAAATGTATAAGTAACTCCCGAAGGTTTGATAATAAACTGGTAATAGGTACTACCTCAACTACTTCCCAAACCCACAATTTAATTAGATCCTAATCATGCAAAGCGTGAGGGTTTATCTAATGCAGTAAAAACTGGGTAACAGGAAGTATGATCAAAGTGTTACTTGCCTTGCTGATGATCCACAAAACCTAGTGATTCGAAGTAGCAAGCGGCGCACTCCGGGTATTCTCGGCTCGGGCTCCGGCGGGGCTCCGGGCGGCGGCGGGTGGTGCGGGGCGGCGGCGGCAGCAGGCGGCGGCAACGGTGTGAGGCGTGCGGCAGCGCGGGCGGCGGCGTGGGGTGCGGCGACGGGGTTCGGGGCTCCATGGGGGCTCCGGTGGGGTTATAAAGGGGGGGCATGGCTTGGGGTGGGGGTCGGTGGCGGCGTCCCTGGCTCGGACTCCCGAGTCCGGCGGTGGCACGGCGTAGGAGGCGGCGGCTCCTAGCGGGCCGGCCTGGCTCGGCTGGGTCTTTGGCCCAGTCGGGTGCGGGTCTCTTTTAAAAAAAAAAAATTCGCCGAAACTAAGAAAAATTCTAGAAAAATAAATAAAAATCTAAAAATGCCAAAACAAATTTTCACCGTCTAAATAAAAAATTTAGAACAGGATGAACATTTTCTTGGCCCTAAATGCTATTTTTGAAAACGTGCAATTTTTCCTAAATTCAAAAAATAGCAAATAAATCCAAATAAAATCTTATTTGATTTTTTTATTAAATCCTATATATTTCTTTCTTTTGGGAAAGTTATTTTATTCCCTCTCTCATATTTTGACAATAGAAATAATTGAAGATAAAATAAATAAAATCAAATGATCCTATTTTCAAAATTTGAGAAAACTCAAATATGAAAATAACGAAACTCCCAACTCTCTCCGAGGGTCCTTGAGTTGCGTGAAATTTCTAGGATCAGCCAAAATGCAATAAAATATGATATGCACTGATGATCTATTGTATAACATTCCAAATTGAAAATTTGGGATGTTACAGCGGTAGGGCTGCGCCAAGAGAGAGGGAGACTCGTGTGTCTGGAAGCCCCAAAACCCCCACTATATATAGTGGGAGGGGAGGGGCTGCGCCCCCATCTAGGGTTCCCCCACCTCGGGGTGGCGGCCAGCCCTAGATGCATCTAGGGGAGCGGCCAGAGGGGGAGAGAGGGGGGGCGCACCCTAGGTGGGCCTTAGGCCAATCTGAGCCTAGGGTTTCCCCCTTCTCCCCTTCCCTGCGTCTTGGGCCTCTTGTGGGAGGCACACCAGCCCACCTAGGGGCTGGTCCCTTCCCACACTTGGCCCACGCAAGCCTCTGGGGCTAGTGGCCCCTCCCGGTGGACCCCCGAAACCTTCGGTGGTCCCGGTACGTTACTGATAACGCCCAGAACACTTCCGGTGTCCAAAACATGACTTCCCATATATAAATCTTTACCTCCGGACCATTTCAGAACTCCTCGTGACATCCGGGATCTCATCCGGGACTCCAAACAACATTCGGTAACCACGTACATCTATTCCCTATAACCCTAGCGTCATCGAACCTTAAGTGTGTAGACCCTATGGGTTCGGGAACTATGTAGACATGACCGAGACATCTATCCGGGCAATAACCACCAGCGGGATCTGGATACCCATGTTGGCTCCCACATGTTCCACGATGATCTCATCGGATGAACCACGATGTCAAGGATTCAATCAATCCCGTATACGATTCCCTTTGTCTACCGGTATAGCACTTGCCCGAGATTCGATCGTCGGTATACCGATACCTTGTTCAATTTCGTTACGACAAGTCTCTTTACTTGTTCTGTAACACATCATTCCGTGACCAACCCCGTAGTCACATTGAGCTCATTATGATGATGTCTTACCGAGTGGTCCCAGAGATATCTCTCCGTTATACGGAGTGACAAATCCCAGTCTCGATTCGTGCCAACCCAACAGATAGTTTCGGGGATACCCGTAGTGTACCTTTATAGCCACCTAGTTACGTTGTGACGTTTGGCACACCCAAAGTACTCCTACGGTATCTGGGAGTTACACAATCTCATGATCTAAGAAAAGGATACTCGACATTGGAAAAGCTTTAGCATACGAACTACACGATCTTGTGCTAGGCTTAGGATTGGGTCTTGTCAATCACATCATTATCCTAATGATTTGATCCCGTTATCAACGACATCCAATGTCCATGGTCAGGAAACCGTAACCATCTATTGATCAACGAGCTAGTCAACTAGAAGCTCACTAGGGACATGTTGTGGTCTATGTACATGTATTACGATTTCTGGATAGCACAATTATAGAATGAACAATAGACAATTATCATGAACAAGGAAATATAATAATAACTATTTTATTATTAACTCTAGGGCATATTTCCAACAGTCTCCCACTTGCACTAGAGTCAATAATCTAGTTACATTGTGATGAATCGAACACCCATAGAGTTCTGGTGTTGATCATGTTTTGCTCGTGGAAGGGGTCTCATCCGGGACTCCGAACAACTTTCGGGTTACCGCATACTAATATCTCTACAACCCTAGCATCACCGAACCTTAAGTGTGTAGACCCTACGGGTTCAGGAGACATGCAGACATGACCGAGACGACTCTCCGGTCAATAACCAACAGCGGGATCTGGATACACATGTTGGCTCCCACATGTTCCACGATGTCAAGGATTCAATCAATCCCGTATACGATTCCCTTTGTCTACCGGTATAGCACTTGCCCGAGATTCGATCATCGGTATACCGATACCTTGTTCAATCACGTTGCGGCAAGTCTCTTTACTCGTTCCGTAACACATCATCCCGTGACCAATGATACGTCTCCAATGTATCTATAATTTTTGATTGCTCCATGCTATATTATCTTCTGTTTTGGATGTTTATGGGCTTTATTATACACTTTTATATTATTTTTGGGACTAACCTATTAACCCAGAGCCCAGTGCCAGTTTCTGTTTTTTCCTTATTTTAGAGTATCACAGAAAAGGAAAATCAAACGGAGTCCAATTGACCTGAAACTTCACAGAACTTATTTTTGGAAGGAAAGCAACCCGGGAGACTTGGAGTCCACGTCAAGGAAGCTTCGAGGAAACCACGAGGTAGGGGGGCGCGCCCACCCCCCTGGGCACGCCGTCCACCCTCGTGGGCCCCTCGTGGCCCCCCTGACGTACTTATTCCGCCTATATATCTCCATATACCCTAAAACGATCGGGGAGCACAATAGATCGGGAGTTCCGTCGCCAGAAGCCTCCGTAGCCACCGAAAACTAATCTAGACCCGTTCTGGCACCTGCCGGAAGGGGGGAATCCCTCTCCGGTGGCCATCTTCATCATCCCGGTGCTCTCCATGACGAGGAGGGAGTAATTCTCCCTCGGGGCTGAGGGTATGTACCGGTAGCCATGTGTTTGATCTCTCTCTCTCTCTCTCGTGTTCTTGAGGTGATACGATCTTGATGTATCGCGAGCTTTGCTATTATAGTTGGATCTTATGATGTTTTCTCCCCCCTCTACTCTCTTGTAATGGATTGAGTTTTCCCTTTGAAGTTATCCTATCAGATTGAGTCTTTAAAGATTTGAGAACACTTGATGTATGTCTTGCCGTGCGTATCTGTGGTGACAACGGGATACCACGTGATTCACTTGATGTATGTTTTGGTGATCAACTTGAGGGTTCCGCCCATGAACCTATGCATAGGGGTTGGCACACATTTTCGTCGTGGTTCTCCGATAGGAACTTTGGGGCACTCTTTGAGGTTCTTTGTGTTGGTTGAATAGATGAATCTGAGATTGTGTGATGCATATCGTATAATCATACCCACGGATACTTGAGGTGACATTGGAGTATCTAGGTGACATTAGGGTTTTGGTTGATTTGTGTCTTAAGGTGTTATTCTAGTATGAACTCTAGGGATGTTTGTGACACTTATAGGAATAGCCCAACGGATTGATTGGAAAGAATAACTTTGAGGTGGTTTCGTACCCTACCATAATCTCTTCGTTTGTTCTCCGCTATTAGTGACTTTGGAGTGACTCTTTGTTGCATGTTGAGGGATAGTTATATGATACAATTATGTTATTATTGTTGAGAGAACTTGCACTAGTGAAAGTATGAACCCTAGGCCTTGTTTCAACGCATTGCAATACCGCTTGTGCTCACTTTTATCATTAGTTACCTTGCTGTTTTTATATTTTCAGATTACAAAAACCTATATCTACCATCCATATACCACTTGTATCACCATCTCTTCGCCGAACTAGTGCACCTATACAATTTACCATTGTATTGGGTGTGTTGGGGACACAAGAGACTCTTTGTTATTTGCTTGCAGGGTTGCTTGAGAGATACCATCTTCATCCTACGCCTCCTATGGATTGATAAACCTTAGGTCATCCACTTGAGGGAAATTTGCTACTGTCCTACAAACCTCTGCACTTGGATGCCCAACAACGTCTACAAGAAGAAGGTTGTGTAGTAGACATCAAGCTCTTTTCTGGCGCCGTTGCCGGGGAGGTTAGCACTTGAAGGTATATCTTTAGATCCTACAATCGAGTCTTTTAGTTTCTTGCTTTATCACTAGTTTAGTTTATAAAAGAAAATTACAAAAAAATGGAATTAAGTTTGCCTCATACGCTTCATCTTTTTAATATCTTTCGTGAGTATGATGGAAAGAAAAATTGTGCCAAAGTGTTAGAAGAAGAATGCATTAAAATGTTTGGCACTAAATCTTTGAATGATGAGCATGATTGCAATGTTGTTAGTATGAACTCCTTGAATACCCATGATGCTAATGATATGCAAAGCCACAAGCTTGGGGAAGCTATGTTTGATGAAGATGATATTTTTTGTCCCCCAAGTTTTGATGAGCAAATTTATTATGATGAAAGGATGCCTCCTATTTATGATGATTATATTGATGAAAGTAGATTTGGAGAGGTCATGACTTTATTTTGTGATGAATCCACTATCCCGGAAGAGGTTCCAATTGATTATGAGAACAAAGTTGCTATCTATGATGATTATTGTGATGACTTGTATGCTATAAAGAATAATGATATCCATGAAACTTGTCATCATGATTTTAGTTTTCAATTGGATTATGCCTCACATGATAATTATTTTGTTGAGTTTGCTCCCACTATTATTCATGAGAAGAAATTTGCTTATGTGGAGAGTAATAAAAATTCTATGCTTGTAGATCATGAAAAAAATGCTTTAGGTGCTGGTTATATTGTTGAATTCATCCATGATGCTACAGAAAATTTTTATGAGGGAGGAATATATGCTTGTAGGAATTGCAATAATGTCAAGTTCCCTCTCTATGTGCATAAAGCTTTAAAGTTATGCTTGTTTTGCCTTCCTATGCTAGTTGATTATTGTTCCCACAAGTTGTTTTCTCACAAAATCCCTATGCATAGGAAGTGGGTTAGACTTAAATGTGCCAGTTGTTGGGGAACGTAGCAGAAATTTAAAATTTTCTATGCTTCACCAAGATCAATCTATGGAGTCATCTAGCAACGAGAGAGAGGGAGTGCATCTTCATACCCTTGAAGATCGCTAAGCGGAAGCGTTCAAGAGAACGGGGTTGATGGAGTCGTACTCGTCGTGATCCAAATCACCGATGGTCCTAGCGCCAAACGGACGGCACCTCCACGTTCAACACACGTACAGAGCGGAGACGTCTCCTCCTTCTTGATCCAGCAAGGGGGAGGAGAAGTTGATGGAGATCCAGCAGCACGACGGCGTGGTGGTGGAAGTAGCGGGATCCCGGCAGGGCTTCGCCAAGCACAAGCGGGGAGGAAGAGGTGTCACGGGAGGGAGGGAGGTGCCAGGGCTTTAGGTGTGGCTGCCCTCCCTCCCCTCCACTATATATAGGGGCCTAGGGGGCGGCCCCTTGTAGATCCCATCTAGGGAGGGGGCGGCAGCCCTAGGGGTGGCTTGTCCTCCAAGCCAAGTGGAGGCGCCCCTACCCCTTAGGGTTTCCAACCCTAGGCGCATGGGAGGCCCAAGGGGGGGCGCACCAGCCCACCAGGGGCTGGTTCCCACGCCCCTTCAGCCCATGGGGCCCTCCGGGATAGGTGGCCCCACCCGGTGGACCCCCGGGACCCTTCCGGTGGTCCTGGTACAATACCGATGACTCCCGAAACTCTCCCGGTGGCCGAAACTGGACTTCCTATATATAAATCTTTACCTCCGGACCATTCCGGAAATCCTCGTGACATCCAGGATCTCATCCGGGACTCCGAACAACTTTTGGTTAACCGCATACTAATATCTCTATAACTCTAGCGTCACCGAACCTTAAGTGTGTAGACCCTACGGGTTCGGGAGACATGTAGACATGACCGAGAAAACTCTCCGGTCAATAACCAATAGCGTGATCTGGATACCCATGTTGGCTCCCACATGCTCCATGATGATCTCATCGGATGAACCACGATGTCGAGGATTCAATCAATCCTGTATTCAATTCCCTTTGTCTATTGGTACGATACTTGCCCGAGATTCGATCGTCGGTATCCTGATACCTCGTTCAATCTCGTTACTGGCAAGTCTCTTTACTCGTTCCGTAACACATCATCCCCTGATAAACTCCTTGGTCACATTGTGCACATTATGATGATGTCCTACTGAGTGGGCCCAGAGATACCTCTCCGTTTACACGGAGTGACAAATCCCAGTCTCGATTCGTGCCAACCCAACAGACACTTTCGGAGATACCCGCAGTGCACCTTTATAGCCACCCAGTTACGTTGTGACGTTTGGTACACCCAAAGCATTCCTACGGTATCCGGGAGTTGCATAATCTCATGGTCTAAGGAAATGATACTTGACATTAGAAAAGCTTTAGCAGACGAACTATACGATCTTGTGCTAGGCTTAGGATTGGGTCTTGTCCATCACATCATTCTCCTAATGATGTGATCCCGTTATCAACGACATCCAATGTCCATGGTCAGGAAACCGTAACCATCTATTGATCAACGAGCTAGTCAACTAGAGGCTTACTAGGGACATGGTGTTGTCTATGTATCCACACATGTATCTGAGTTTCCTATCAATACAATTCTAGCATGGATAATAAACGATTATCATGAACAAGGAAATATAATAATAACTAATTTATATTGCCTCTAGGGCATATTTCCAACAGTCTCCCACTTGCACTAGAGTCAATAATCTAGTTCACATCGCTATGTGATTAACACTCAAGGTCACATCCCCATGTGACTAACACCCAAGAGTTTACTAGAGTCAATAATATAGTTCACATTACCATGTGATTAACACTCAAGGAGTTCTGGGTTTGATCATGTTATGCTTGTGAGAGATGTTATAGTCAACGGGTCTGAACCTTTCAGATCCGTGTGTGCTTTACAAATCTCTATGTCATCTTGTAGATGCAGCTACCACGCTCTATTTGGAGCTATTCCAAATAACTGTTCTACTATACGTATCCGGTTTACTACTCAGAATCATCCAGATTAGTGTCAAAGATTGCATCGGCGTAACCCTTTACGACAAACTCTTTTATCACCTCCATAATCGAGAAAATTCCTTAGTCCACTAGTTACTAAGGATAACCTTGACCGTTGTCCTATGATCCATTCCTAGATCACACTTGTACCCCTTGACTGACTCATGGCTTGGCACACTTCAGGTGCGGTACACAACATAGCATACTATAGAGCCTACATCTAAAGCATAGGGGACGACCTTCGTCCTTTCTCTCTCTTCTGCCGTGGTCAGGTCTTGAGTCTTACTCAATACTCACACCTTGTAATACAGCCAAGAACTCCTTCTTTGCTGATCTATTTTGAACTCCTTCAAAATCTTGTGACGGTATGTATTCATTTTAAAGTACTATTAAGCATTTTTGATCTATCCTTATAGATCTTGATGCTCAATATTCAAGTAGTTTAATCCAGGTTTTCCATCGAAAAACACTTCTCAAATAACCCTGCATGCTTTCCAGAAATTCTACATCATTTTTGATCAACAATATGTTAACAACATATACTCATCAAAAATTCTATAGTGCTCCCACTCACTTCTTTGGAAATACAAGTTTCTCATGAACTTTGTATAAACCCAAAATCTTTGATCATCTCATCAAAGCGTACATTCCAATTCCGAGATGCTTACTCCAGTCCTTAGAAGGATTGCTGGAGCTTTGCATACTTGTCAGCATCTTTTAGGATTGACAAAAACTTTCTGGTTGTATCACATACAACCTTTCCTCAAGAAAAACATCGAGGAAACAATGTTTTGACATCCTTTCTGCAAGATTTCATAAATAATGCAGTAACTGCTAACATAATTCCAACAGACTCTTAGCATCGCTATGAGTGAGAAAGTCCCATCGTAGTCAACTCCTTGAACTTGTCGGGAAACATCTTAACGACAAGTCGAGCTTTCTTAATGGTGACACTTACCATCAATGTTTGTCTTCCTTTTAAAATCCATCTGCACCCAATAGCCTTACGACCATCAAGTAGTTCTTTCAAAGTCTATACTTTGTTTTATACATGGATCCTCTCTCGGATTTTATGGCCTCGAGCCATTCGTCGGAATCCGGGCCCACCATCGCTTCTCCATGGCTCGTAGGTTCATTGTTGTCTAGCAACATGACTTCCAAGATAGGATTACGTACCACTCTGAAGTAGTACACATCCTTGTCGACCTACAAGGTTTGGTAGTGACTTGATCCGAAGTTTTATGATCACTATCATAAGCTTCCATTTCAATTGGTGTAGGTGCCACAGGAACAACTTCCTGTGCCCTGTTACACACTAGTTGAAGTGACGGTTCAATAACCTCATCAAGTCTCCACCATCCTCCCACTCAATTCTTTCGAGAGAAACTTTTCCTCAAGAAAGGACCTGTTTCAAGAAACTATCACTTTTGCTTCCGGATCTGAAATAGGAGGTATACCCAACTATTTTTGGGTATTCTATGAAGATGCATTTATCCGCTTTGGGTTCGAGCTTATCAGCCTGAAACTTTTTCACATAAGCATTGCAGCCCCAAACTTTTAAGAAACGACAGCTTAGGTTTCTCTAAACCATAGTTCATACGGTGTCGTCTCAACGGAATTGTGTGGTGCCCTATTTAAAGTGAATGTGGTTGTCTCTAATGCCTAACCCATAAACGATAGTGGTAATTCGATAAGAGACATCATGGTATGCACCATATCCAATAGGGTGCAGTTATGATGTTCGGACACACCATCACACTATGGTGGTCCAGGCGGTATTAGTTGTGAAACAATTTCCACAATGTCTTAATTGTGTGCCAAACTCGTAACTTAGATATTCATCTCTATGATCATATCATAGACATTCTATCATCTTGTCACGACGATCTTCAACTTCACTCTAAAATTACTTAAACCTTTCAATAATTCAGACTTGTGTTTCAACAAGTAAATATACTCAGCATCTACTCAAATTATCTGTGAAGTAAGAACATAACGATATCGACTGCGTGCCTCAGCACTTATTGGACTGCACACATCAAAATGTATTACTTCCAACAAGTTGCTTTCTTGTTCCATCTTACTGAAAGCGAGGCCTTTCAGTCATCTTGCCCTTGTGGTATGATTTGCATGTCTCAAGTGATTTCAAAATCAAGTGAGTCCAAACGATCCATTTGCATGGAGTTTCTTCATGCATATCTACCAATAGACATGGTTCACATGTCTCAATCTTTTCAAAACGAGTGAGTCCAAAGATCCATCAACATGGAGCTTATTCATGCGTTTCTTACCAATATGACTCAAACGGCAGTGCCACAAGTATGTGGTACTATCATTACTATCTTATATCTTTTGGCATGAACATGTGTATCACTACGATCGAGATTCAATGAACCATTCATTTTAGGTGCAAGACCATTGAAGGTATTATTCAAATGAACAGAGTAACCATTATTCTCCTTAAATGAATAACCGTATTGCGATAAACATAATCCAATCATGTCTATGCTCAACGCAAACACCAAATAACAATTATTTAGGTTTAACACCAATCTCAATGGTAGAGGGAGCATGCGATGATTGATCACATCAACCTTGGAAACACTTCCAACACATATCGTCATCTCACCTTCAGCTAGTCTCCGTTTATTCCGTAGCCTTTTATTTCGAGTTACTAACACTTAGCAACTGAACTAGTATTTTAATACCCTGGTGCTACTAGGAGTACTAGTAAAGTACACATTAATATAACGTATATCCAAAATACTTCTGTCGACTTTGCCAGCCTTCTCATCTACCAAGTATCTAGGGTAGTTCTGCTTCAATGATCGTTCCCCTTATTACAGAAGCACTTAGTCTCGGGTTTGGTTCAACCTTGGGTTTCTTCACTAGAGCAGCAACTGATTTGCCATCTCATGACGTATCCCTTCTTTCCCTTGCCCTTCTTGAAACTAGTGGTTTAACCATCAACAATTGATGCTCCTCCTTGATTTCTACTTTCGCGGTGTCAAACATCGCGAGTTGCTCAAGGATCATCATGTCTATCCCTGATATGTTATAGTTCATCACGAAGCTCCAATAGCTTGGTGGCAGTGACTACGGAGAATCATCACTATCTCATCTGGAAGATTAACTCCCACTCGATTCAAGCGATTGCAGTACTCAGACAATCTGAGCACATGCTCAACGATTGAGCTTTTCTCCCTTAGTTTGCAGGCTTAAGAAACTTGTCAGAGGTCTCGTACCTCTTGACGTGGGCACTAGTCTGAAATTCCAATTTCAGTCTTTGGAACATCTCATATGTTCAGCGACGTTTCAAAACCGTCTTTGGTGCCACAATTCTAAACCGTTAGCATTACGCACTGAACTATCACGTAGTCATCAAAACGTGTATGTTAGATGTTTCCCAACATCTACAGACGATGCTCGAGGATCAGCACACTGAGCGATGCATTAAGGACATAATCCTTCAGTGCAGAAATGAGGACAATCCTCAGTTAACGGACCCAGTCTGCATAGTTGCTACTGTCAACTCTCAACTAAATTTTCTCTAGGAACATATCTAAAACAGTAGAACTATAGCGCAAGCTACGACATAATTTGCAAAGACCTTTTGACTATGTTCATGATAATTAAGTTCATCTAATCAAATTATTTAATGAACTCCCACTTAGATAGACATCCCTCTAGTCATCTAAGTGATACATGATCCGAGTCAACTAGGCCGTGTCCTATCATCACGTGAGACGGACTAGTCATCATCGGTGAACATCTTCATGTTGATCGTATCTTCTATACGGCTCATGTTCGACCTTTCGGTCTTCCGTGTTCCGAGGCCATGTCTGTACATGCTAGGCTCGTCAAGTCAACCTAAGTGTATTGCGTGTGTAAATCTGGCTTACACCCGTTGTATGCGAATGTTAGAACCTATCACACCCGATCATCACGTGGTGCTTCGGAACAACGGACCTTAGCAACGGTGCACAGTTAGGGGGAACACTTTCTTGAAATTATGGTGAGGGATCATCTTATTTATGCTACCGTCGTTCTAAGCAAATAAGATGTAAAACATGATAAACATCACATGCAATCAAATAGTGACATGATATGGCCAATATCATTTTTCTCCTTTTGATCTCCATCTTCGGGGCGCCATGATCATCATCGTCACCGGCATGACACCATGATCTCCATCATCATGATCTCCATCATCGTGTCTTCATGAAGTTGTCTCGTCAACTATTACTTCTACTACTATGGCTAATGGTTAGCGATAAAGTAAAGTAATTACATGACGTATAAGTTGACACACAGGTCATAAATAAATTAAGACAACTCCTATGGCTCCTGCCGGTTGTCATACTCATCGACATGCAAGTCGTGATTCCTATTACAAGAACATGATCAATCTCATACATCACATATATCATTCATCACATCCTTTTGGCCATATCACATCACACGGTATATGCTGCAAAAACAAGTTAGACGTCCTCTAATTGTTGTTGCAAGTTTTTACGTGGCTGCTATAGGTTTCTAGCAAGAACGTTTCTTACCTACGCCAAAACCACAACGTGATATGCCAATTTCTATTTACCCTTCATAAGGACCCTTTTCATCGAATCCGATCCGACTAAAGTGGGAGAGACAGACACCCTCTAGCCACCTTATGAAACTAGTGCATGTCAGTCGGTGGAACCAGTCTCACGTAAGCGTATGTGTAAGGTCGGTCTGGGCCGCTTCATCCCAAGATGCCACCGAATCAAGATAAGACTAGTAACGGCAAGTAAATTGACAAAATCAACGCCCACAACAACTTGTGTTCTACTCGTGCACAGAAACTACGCATAGACCTAGCTCATGATGCCACTGTTGGGGAAGGTAGCAGAAATTTAAAATTTTCTATGCATCACCAAGATCAATCTATGGAGTCATCTAGCAACGAGAGAGAGGGAGTGCATCTTCATACCCTTGAAGATCGCTAAGCGGAAGCGTTCAAGAGAATGGGGTTGATGGAGTCGTACTCGTCGTGATCCAAATCACCGATCATCCTAGCGCCGAATGGACGGCACCTCCGCGTTCAACACATGTACGGAGCGGAGACGTGTCCTCCTTCTTGATCCAGCAAGGGGGGAGGAGAAGTTGATGGAGATCCAGCAGCACGACGGCGTGGTGGTGGAAGTAGCGGGATCCCGGCAGGGCTTCGCCAAGCACAAGCGGGGAGGAAGAGGTGTCACGGGAGGGAGGGAGGCGCCAGGGCTTCAGGTGTGGCTGCCCTCCCTCCCCTCCACTATATATAGGGGCCTAGGGGGGGGCGCCGGCCCCTTGTAGATCCCATCTAGGGAGGGGGGCGGCAGCCCTAGGGGTGGCTTGGCCTCCAAGCCAAGTGGAGGCGCCCCCACCCCTTAGGGTTTCCAACCCTAGGCGCATGGGAGGCCCAAGGGGAGCGCACCAGCCCACCAGGGGCTGGTTCCCACGCCCCTTCAGCCCATGGGGCCCTCCGGGATAGGTGACCCCACCCGGTGGACCCCCGGGACCCTTCCGGTGGTCCCGGTACAATACCGATGACTCCCGAAACTCTCCCGGTGGCCGAAACTGGACTTCCTATATATAAATATTTACCTCTGGACCATTCCGGAACTCCTCGTGACGTCCGGGATCTCATCCGGGACTCCAAACAACTTTCGGTTAACCGCATACTAATATCTCTACAACTCTAGCGTCACCGAACCTTAAGTGTGTAGACCCTACGGGTTCGGGAGACATGTAGACATGACCAAGACAACTCTCCGGTCAATAACCAACAGTAGGATCTGGATACCCATGTTGGCTCCCACATGCTCCACGATGATCTCATTGGATGAACCACGATGTCGAGGATTCAATCAATCCCGTATTCAATTCCCTTTGTCTATCGGTACGATACTTGCCCGAGATTCGATCGTCGGTATCCTGATACCTCGTTCAATCTCGTTACCGACAAGTCTCTTTACTCGTTCCGTAACACATCATCCCGTGATCAACTCCTTGGTCACATTGTGCACATTATGATGATGTCCTACCGAGTGGACCCAGAGATACCTCTCCGTTTACACGGAGTGACAAATCCCAGTCTCGATTCGTGCCAACCCAACAGACACTTTCGGAGATACCCGCAGTGCACCTTTATAGCCACCCAGTTATGTTGTGACGTTTGGCACACCCAAAGCACTCCTACGGTATCCGGGAGTTGCACAATCTCATGGTCTAAGGAAATGATACTTGACATTAGAAAAGCTTTAGCATACGAACTACACGATCTTGTGCTAGGCTTAGGATTGGGTCTTGTCCATCACATCATTCTCCTAATGATGTGATCCCGTTATCAACGACATCCAATATCCATGGTCAGGAAACCGTAACATCTATTGATCAACGAGCTAGTCAACTAGAGGCTTACTAGGGACATGGTGTTGTCTATGTATCCACACATGTATGTGAGTTTCCTATCAATACAATTCTAGCATGGATAATAAACGATTATCATGAACAAGGAAATATAATAATAACTAATTTATTATTGCCTCTAGGTCATATTTCCAACACTAGTCATATTCTTCAAGATGCTCTCTTTATGTTACAATTCTTATCTTTTATGTGAGCATCGTTGAAATCATCATGCCTAGCTAGGGGCGTTAAACGATAATGCTTGTTGGGAGGCAACCCAATTTTATTTTTATTCCTTGATTTTTGCTCCTTTTTAGAAATAAATAATTTATCTAGCCTCTGTTATGATTGAGTTTTTATGTTTTAATTAGTGTTTGTGCCAAGTAGAACCGTTGGGAAGACTTGGGGAAAGTCTTGTTGATCTTGCTGTAAAAAACAGAAACTTTAGCGCTCACGAGAATTTCTGCCATATTTTATTGGAGAGTGATATTTAGTTAATTATTTTTGCATATGATTAATAGATAAATTCCTCACGTCCAGAAATTTATTTGAGAATTTTATGAGTTCCAGAAGTATACGTTTATCCAGATTACTACAGACTGTTCTGTTTTTGACAGATTCTCTTTTCGATGTGTTGTTTGCTTATTTTGATGAA
Source organism: Triticum urartu (assembly GCF_003073215.2). NCBI lineage: Eukaryota > Viridiplantae > Streptophyta > Magnoliopsida > Poales > Poaceae > Triticum > Triticum urartu. The sequence continues at coordinate 504,505,283 of NC_053027.1, read as the reverse complement.
TCTATGAGTAGTATCGGAGGGTATGAACCATAGATAAGTTGGAATAAAGTAGATATTACACCAATATGAATTTAGAATGAGTTCACAACAGTACCTAAGTGGTGATTTATTTTCTTATACTAACGGAGCTTACGAGTTTTCTGTTAAGTTTTGTGTTGTGAAGTTTTCAAGTTTTGGGTAAAGATTCAATGGACTATGGAATAAGGAGTGGCAAAAGCCTAAGCTTGGGGATGCCCAAGTCACCCCAAGGTAATATTCAAGGACAACCAAAAGCCTAAGCTTGGGGATGCCCCGGAAGGCATCCCCTCTTTCGTCTTCGTTCATCGGTAACTTTACTTGGAGCTATATTTTTATTCGCCACATGATATGTGTTTTGCTTGGAGCGTCATTTATTTTCTTTTGTTTTGCTTGCTGTTTGAATAAAATACTAAGATCTGAAATTATTAAATGTTAGAGAGTCTTCACATAGTTGCATAATTATTCGACTACTCATTGATCTTCACTTATATCTTTCGGAGTAGTTTGTCTTTTGCTCTAGTGCTTCACTTATATCGTTTTAGAGCATGGTGGTGGTTTTATTTTGTAGAAATAGATGAACTCTCATGCTTCACTTATATTGTTTTGAGAGTCTTAAATAGCATGGTAATTTTCTTAAATAATCCTAATATGCTAGGTATTGAAGACTAGTAAAAACTTTCTTATGAGTGTGTTGAATACTAAGAGAAGTTTGGTGCTTGATGATTGTTTTGAGATATGGAGGTAATAATATCAAAGTCGTGCTAGTTGAGTAGTTGTGAATTTGAGAAGTGATTGTGTTGAAGTTTGCAAGTCCCGTAGCATGCACGTATGGTAAACATTGTGTAACAAATTTGAAACATGAGGTGTTATTTGATTGTCTTCCTTATGAGTGGCGGTCGGGGACGAGCGATGATGGTCTTTTCCTACCAATCTATCCCCCTAGGAGCATGCACATAGTGCTTGGTTTTTGATGACTTGTAGATTTTTGCAATAAGTATGTGAGTTCTTTATGACTAATGTTGAGTCCATGGATTATACGCACTCTCACCCTTCCATCATTGCTAGCCTCTTCGGTACCGTGCATTGCCCTTTCTCACATTGAGAGTTGGTGCAAACTTCGCCGGTGCATCCAAACCCCGTGATATGATACACTCTTTCACACATAAAACTCCTTATATCTTCCTCAAAACAGCCACCATACCTACCTATTATGGCATTTCCATAGCCATTCCGAGATATATTACCATGCAACTTTCCACCGTTCCATTTATTATGACACGCATCATCATTGTCATATTGCTTTGCATTATCATGTAGTTGACATCGTATTTGTGGCAAAGCTACCGTTCATAATTTTTCATACATGTCACTCTTGATTCATCGCAATCCCGGTACACCGCTGGAGGCATTCATATAGAGTCATACTTTGTTCTAGTATCGAGTTGTAATCTTTGAGTTGTAAATAAATAGAAGTGTGATGATCATCATTAACAGAGCATTGTCCCAAATAAAAGGCCAAATAAAAAAAAGAAAAAAGGGGACAATGCTACTATCCTTTTTCCCACACTTGTGCTTCAAAGTAGCACCATTATCTTCATGATAGAGAGTCTCTTGTTCTGTCACTTCCATATACTAGTGGGAAATTTTCATTATAGAACTTGGCTTGTATATTCCAACAATGGGCCTCCTCAAGTGCCCTAGGTCTTTGTGAGCAAGCAAGTTGGATGCACACCCACTTAGTTTCTTTTGTTGAGCTTTCATACATTTATAGCTCTAGTGCATCCGTTTCATGACAATCCCTACTCCTTGCATTAACATCAATCTATGGGCATCTCCATAGCTCATTGATTAGCCTCGTTGATGTCAGATTTTCTCCTTTTTGTCTTCTCCACATAACCCCCATCATCATATTCTATTCCACCCATAGTGCTATATCCATGGCTCGCGCCCATGTATTGCATGAAGGTTTATAAAGTTTGAGATTACTAAAGTATGAAACAATTGCTTAGCTTGTCATCGGGGTTGTGCATGATGAGAGCATTCTTGTGTGACGAAAATGAAGCATGACTAAACTATATGATTTTGTAGGGCTGAACTTTCTTTGGCCATGTTATTTTGGGAGGACTTAATTGCTTAGTTAGTATGCTTGAAGTATTATTATTTTTATGTCAATATGAACTTTTATCTTGAATCTTTCGAATCTGAATATTCATGCCACAATTAAGAAGACTTACATTGAAATTATGCCAAGTAGCACTCCGCATCAAAAATTCTGTTTTTATCATTTACCTACTCGAGGACGAGCAGGAATTAAGCTTGGGGATGCTGATACGTCTCCAACGTATCTATAATTTTTGATTGCTCCATGCTATATTATCTTCTGTTTTGGATGTTTATGGGATTTATTATACACTTTTATATTATTTTTGGGACTAACCTATTAACCCAGAGCCCAGTGCCAGTTTCTGTTTTTTCCTTGTTTTAGAGTATCGCAGAAAAGGAAAATCAAACGGAGTCCAATTGACCTGAAACTTCACGGAACTTATTTTTGGAAGGAAAGCAACCCGGGAGACTTGGAGTCCACATCAAGGAAGCTTCGAGGAAGCCACGAGGTAGGGGGCGCGCCCAGGGGGGCCCCTCGTGGCCCCCCTGACATACTTCTTCCGCCTATATATCTCCATATACCCTAAAACGATTGGGGAGCACAATAGATTGGGAGTTTCGCCGCTAGAAGCCTCTGTAGCCACCAAAAACCAATCTAGACCCGTTCCGGCACCCTGCCGGAAGGGGGGAATCCCTCTCTGGTGGCCATCTTCATCATCCCGGTGCTCACCATGATGAGGAGGGAGTAATTCTCCCTCGGGGCTGAGGGTATGTACCAGTAGCTATGTGTTTGATCTCTCTCTCTCTCTCGTGTTCTTGAGGTGATACGATCTTGATGTATCGCGAGCTTTGCTATTATAGTTGGATCTTATGATGTTTTCTCCCCCCTCTACTCTCTTGTAATGGATTGAGTTTTCCCTTTGAAGTTATCCTATCAGATTGAGTCTTTAAAGATTTGAGAACACTTGATGTATGTCTTGCCGTGCGTATCTATGGTGACAACAGGATACCACGTCATTCACTTGATGTATGGTTTGGTGATCAACTTGCGGGTTCCGCCCATGAACCTATGCATAGGGGTTGGCACACATTTTCGCCGTGATTCTCTGGTAGGAACTTTGGGGCACTCTTTGAGGTTCTATGTGTTGGTTGAATAGATGAATATGAGATTGTGTGATGCATATCGTATAATCATACCCACGGATACTTGAGGTGACATTGGAGTATCTAGGTGACATTAGGGTTTTGGTTGATTTCTGTCTTAAGGTGTTATTCTAGTACGAACTATAGGGCTGTTTGTGACACTTATAGGAATAGCCCAACGGATTGATTGGAAAGAATAACTTTGAGGTGGTTTCGTACACTACCATAATCTCTTCGTTTGTTCTCCGCTATTAGTGACTTTGGACTGACTCTTTGTTTCATGTTGAGGGATAGTTATATGATACAATTATGTTATTATAGTTGAGAGAACTTGCACTAGTGAAAGTATGAACCCTAGGCCTTGTTTCAACGCATTGCAATACCGTTTGTGCTCACTTTTATCATTAGTTACCTTGCTGTTTTTATATTTTCAGATTACAAAAACCTATATCTACCATCCATATACCACTTGTATCACCATATCTTCGCCGAACTAGTGCACCTATACAATTTACCATTGTATTGGGTGTGTTGGGGACACAACAGACTCATTGTTATTTGGTTGCAGGGTTTCTTGAGAGAGACCATCTTCATCCTACGCCTCCTACGGATTGATAAACCTTAGGTCATCCACTTGAGGGAAATTTGCTACTGTCCTACAAACCTCTGCACTTGGAGGCCCAACAACGTCTACAAGAAGAAGGTTGTGTAGTAGACATCAAGCTCTTTTCTGGCGCCGTTGCCGGGGAGGTTAGCGCTTGAAGGTATATCTTTAGATCCTACAATCGAGTCTTTTAGTTTCTAGCTTTATCACTAGTTTAGATTATAAAATAAAATTACAAAAAAATGGAATTAAGTTTGCCTCATACGCTTCATCTTTTTAATATCTTTCGTGAGTATGATGGAAAGAAAAATTGTGCCGAAGTGTTATAAGAAGAATATATTAAAATGTTTGGCACTAAATCTTTGAATGATGAGCATGATTGCAATGTTGTTAGTATGAACTCCTTGAATACCCATGATGCTAATGATATGCAAAGCCACAAGCTTGGGGAAGCTATGTTTGATGAAGATGATATTTTTTGTCCCCCAAGTTTTGATGAGCAAATGTATTATGATGAAAGCATGCCTCCTATTTATGATGATTATATTGATGAAAGTAGATTTGGAGAGTTCATGACTTTATTTTGTGATGAATCCACTATCCCGGAAGAGGTTCCAATTGATTATGAGAACAAAGTTGCTATCTATGATGATTATTGTGATGACTTTATGCTATAAAGAATAATGATATCCATGAAACTTGTCATCATGATTTTAGTTTTCAATTGGATTATGCCTCACATGATAATTATTTTGTTGAGTTTGCTCCCACTATTATTCATGAGAAGAAATTTGCTTATGTGGAGAGTAATAAAAATTCTATGCTTGTAGATCATGAAAAGAATGCTTTAGGTGCTGGTTATATTGTTGAATTCATTCATGATGCTACAGAAAATTATTATGAGGGAGGAATATATGCTTGTAGGAATTGCAATAATGTCAAGTTCCCTCTCTATGTGCTTAAAGTTTTAAAGTTATGCTTGTTTTGCCTTCCTATGCTAGTTGATTATTGTTCCCACAAGTTGTTTGCTCACAAAATCCCTATGCATAGGAAGTGGGTTAGACTTAAATGTGCTAGTCATATTCTTCAAGATGCTCTCTTTATGTTACAATTCTTATCTTTTATGTGAGCATCGTTGAAATCATCATGCCTAGCTAGGGGCGTTAAACGATAGCGCTTGTTGGGAGGCAACCCAATTTTATTTTTATTCCTTGATTTTTGCTCCTGTTTAGCAATAAATAATTTATCTAGCCTCTGTTATTATTGAGTTTTTATGTTTTAGTTAGTGTTTGTGCCAAGTAGAACCGTTGGGAAGACTTGGGGAAAGTCTAGTTGATCTTGCTGTAAAAAAAAGAAACTTTAGCGCTCACGAGAATTGCTGCCATCTTTTATTGGAGAGAGATATTTAGTTAATTATTTTTGAAGATGATTAGTAGATAAATCCCTCACGTCCCGAAATTTATTTGAGAATTTTATGAGTTCCAGAAGTATACGTTTGATCCAGATTACTACAAACTGTTCTGTTTTTGACAGATTCTATTTTCGATGTGTTGTTTGCTAATTTTGATGAATCTATGAGTAGTATCGGAGGGTATGAACCATGGATAAGTTGGAATACAGTAGATATTACACCAATATGAATTTAGAATGAGTTCACAACAGTACCTAAGTGGTGATTTATTTTCTTATACTAACGGAGCTTACGAGTTTTCTGTTAAGTTTTGTGTTGTGAAGTTTTCAAGTTTTGGGTAAAGATTCGATGGACTATGGATCGTCGGTATACCGGTATAGCACTTGCCCGAGATTAGATCGTCAGTATACCAATACCTTGTTCAATCTCGTTACGACAAGTCTCTTTACTCGTTCCATAACACATCATCCCGTGACCAACCCCTGAGTCACATTGAGCTCATTACAATGGTGTCTTACCGAGTGGGCCTAGAGATACCTCTCCGTCATACGGAGTGACAAATCCCAGTCTCGATTCGTGCCAACCCAACAGATACTTTCGGGGATACCTGTAGTGTACCTTTATAGCCACCTAGTTACGTTGTGACGTTTGGCACACCCAAAGTACTCCTACGGTATCCGGGAGTTGCACAATCTCATGGTATAAGGAAAGGATACTCGACATTGGAAAAGCTTTAGCATATGAACTACACGATCTTGTGCTAGGCTTAGGATTGGGTCTTGTCCATCACATCATTCTCCTAATGATGTGATCCCGTTATCAACGACATCCAATGTCCATGGTCAGGAAAGCGTAACCATCTATTGATTAACGAGCTAGTCAACTAGAGGCTCACTAGGGACATGTTGTGGTCTATGTATTCACACATGTATTACGATTTCTGGATAACACAATTATAGCATGAACACTAGACAATTGAACAAGGAAATATAATAATAACTATTTTATTATTACCTCTACGGCATATTTCCAACAAGATCATGGTGATGCATAGCAACGAGAGGGGAGAGTATGTCTACGTACCCTCATAGACCGAAAGCGGAAGCGTTTATTAACGTGGTTGATGTAGTCGTACACCTTCATGACCCGTCCCGATCAAGTACCGAATGTACGGCACCTCCGCGTTCAGCACACGTTCAGCTCGATGACGTCATCGCCTTCTTGATCCAGCAAGAGGGGCGAAGTAGTAGAGAGTACCGACATCACGATGGCGTGGTGACGGTGTTGGTGAAGAACAATCTTCGCAGGGATTTTCCTAAGCACTGCGAAAACTATTACGGAGGATAAACTAGTGGGGGAGGGGTTGCCGGCACACGGCTTGGTGTTTCTTGATGTGTCTTGGGTGCTAGCCCTACCCCTCTATTTGTATGTTGAGCCTTGGGGTCGAAACTTGGAGTAAAAGCCTCCACAAAGTCGGTTTCACCCGGAAGGCAAGAGTCCTTCTCGGACTCCAGGGCCAGACGCCAGGTGTCGGTGTCAAAACCGGCGGATCTCGGGTAGGGGGTCCCGAACTGTGCGTCTAGGATCGATGGTAACAGGAGGCAGGGAACACGAAGTTTTACCCAGGTTCGGGCCCTCTTGATGGAGGTAAAACCCTACGTCCTGCTCGATTTATTCTTGATGATATGGGTATTACAAGAGTTGATCTACCACGAGATCGGAGAGGCTAAACCCTAGAAGCTAGCCTATGGTATGATTGTTGTTATGTATGTTGTATATTCTATCGACTAGCCTGGCCCTGGTTTATATAATGCACCAGAGGCCTAGGTTAACAAGAGTCCTAGCCGAATACGCCTGTGGGGAGAAGTCCTTGTCTTGATCGCCAAGTCTTTGTGGAATCTTCCTTGTATGCGGCAGCTGTCCGAACTGGCCCATGAGTATACGGCCATGGGGGGCCTCGGCCCAATCTAATAGATCGGGAGACGACGTGGTGAGTACCCCCTAGTCCATGACACCGTCAGTAGCCCCCTGAACCGGTCTTCAAGTTAGGGACGCTCCTCGATTCTTCCGAACTGCTCTTCATCTTCGGTCGTCGGTCTTGAAAACTGGTTCAACAGATCTTCTTTATCTTCGATCTTGAGGATCGCCGAAATGCATTCAACGAGTTTACACGTCGGGTATCCGAGGAGCCCCTTTAAGTTTCCGGCCTTTACCAATGCCTTGTTATTTTTATGCCACACCTCGGGTTTGAAGTTGTTCCCGGGCGGCAGCGTCCTCTTGCGTCCGAGCTCCAACGTCGGACTGTATTCGAGGTATCTTTTGCAACCGAGCACCAACGCCGGACCGCTTCCCAGCTCTAACGCCGGAATGTATCCGAGCTCCAACGCCGGACTATGTATCCGAGCTCCAACGCCGGACTGTATCCGAGCTCCAACGCCGGACTATATCCGAGGTGTCGTAAATCACCTTGGTTCAAAGAAGTTTGAAGGAGTTTAGCCGAGCTTAATGCTGGAAATGCCCTCTATGGAGCCAGCCACTAGCGCCCGAGCTTTATGCCGGGCTGCTTCCGAGGTGGTGCACCACCCCGAATGTGGGCCGATTTTTGTGAATATTTTTTATTGGTGCAATTTATTCTCTGCCGAGATATATAGCCAGTAGCCCTCAAGGTGTGTATCGGTCTAAAACCTGAGATGCACCTGAAGGATGACGTAAGACCGCTGATCCCAGTAGCCACTGAGACTCAGGTTGATTTGCAAAATCGGCCTGAGGATCAAGTCCAAGCTCGGCAGAATACTTCGGGACACTAAAAGCGGCGTGCTCAGTCCTCGAGACTCAGGTTGGGTGCGGCCGACCAACCTGAGGATCAAAATCTCCTCGGAAACTATATTGCACATAAAATTTTCTGCATTGGACAAGCAATGCAGTAGCCCCTGAGACACTGGTCGGGTGGTAACACCGGATCAGGGGATCAATGTGCCCCTTTAATATTTGTAAATAATAAGCCCGAAGCCCAGTAGCCCCCGAGCCTTAATGCGGGCACAGGTGGCCGAATTAAGGATCAATATCCATAGTAAAATCACAAATTATGTGTAATGACTCTATGTATCCAAGTACTTTACGTCATTAATGCTCGGATCCACATTGTACAAAACTTTGTTGACCGACCATCGGCTTCCACCTCCTCGACCAGTAGCCGAGGAGTGTTTATCCTACTTTATAAAGCCTTTATGAGGGCAAAGATTTACAACAAACAAGGCAATCTGGCCATACGGTTTTATAAACAAAGGTACATAGAGAGTTATATTACTGTTTAACAGAGGAAATGTCTTCCAAAGAAAATATTCCCGCTATCGGTTCCTTTCTTTGGGTGGTCATGCTAAGCATGATCATTAAACCTCAGCTCTAATGTAAGAGAAAAATATTGAGGATTTAGTTTGGGAGGCCAGTTAATAGCCCCCGGTAGTGTTTGGCGACAGTCGGGGTCAAGCCATAAACACTTCGGCCAATGTTATGAACGGCCCATCATTTAACATAGTCATCGGATTGCTGACTAGTTTATGCTTATTGTGAAAGTCAGTTTTCGGCTTTCTCCACTGAGGTGCTTAACCATGTGAGCTGGAAGCACAATCGCAGTGGTTCTCCCTTTGCATGCCTAGCCGAACAAAACGGAACGTAGGAAGCAAGTGCAGGAGCCGGGCAACCCAACTATTGACCGAAGACACAATTCGAAACCGATGCATATATAGCAATATCTGAGAATGTTTTTGCCGAATCCCTAAAGGTGTCTGGCGTTGCACTGCGAGACTAATGCTGGAAAAGCACAAATAGTTTAAAAGTGCCAAAAAGCTTGGAAAACCAAGAAACGTCAGTAAAAACATGACGTCTGAACAATATCAAGTGTTCGGTGCCAATCCGAAAGTTGGTCTTAGAAAAAAGAAGTGCTTCTGTCGTGCTTTAACATGATACATCCTATCTCAAGACTTCGAGCGGGTCAGCCTACGGCTTCAACCTCCTATCCCGAGGGCGGAGTACTTCTCATCAGGCCAGTTTAGCAAACTAAACTCTAGCGGCTTTGAGAGAGAAATTAGGCTCCCCGGCTAGTGACCGCACACTCGTGTCGAAAAAAGGAGTGATAAATAATAATAAAACTTTGCAACGACTAAGAAGAAGAACACTTATTATAAAATGGCTCAAATAAACTTAAGAGCCCCCAAGTGACTTGGGTAGAAGAATGATTGCATGTACCGAAATACTTATATCATATCTATGTTCAACCGAACTTTAAACGCGTCTTAACCGACCATCATCTTCTCCCTCTTCGGTCAAGGACCGAAAAGTGTTATGCACTCCATCGGTCGAGAATATCGACGGTGTTTCCAATAACCAGGCAATCAGGCCATAAGGCTGTAACAGACAAAGTGCGCTCAGGGAACTTATGCTATATTACCGTGAAGTGTAAGAAGCATCTTCGAAGAAAATAGTACCCCCACCGATACCTTTCTTCGGTGCTCATTGTTATTATGAGACTTGTGCAATAGATTTTTTGTACTCATGAGTTCCGTTGTGTGCCGACCATCATTGAAAACTATAAGAGCGCTAGCTTTCGGCTTCACCCAGTCTGAGGTCCGACTCGGTTGACCCGATCGTGACAATCGCAGAGGTGCTCCCTTTACTCCCTAGCCGAACAATCGGGAATGTAGGGGTAAACACAGGAGCGAGGCAACCCAGCTTGCAAATCGCTTAAGTCAATATGGTGCATATTGTGGCGTAATACACGAACAAGGAACGAAGCCGTACAAGTATAATCATATGCAACAGGAAAAGCTTCATAAAGGAAACCCCCAAGTGAATTGGGTCCTTGAATTTGTGTGTCACAAACAAAGTTTGGACAAGGAAAATTTTTTACAAGCAACTTTTTTCCAAAAAAGTATAATGCTTGGTCGAACCGAACACAAGTTAGAAATTAAAGCTTTGAGCATGAAAGTGACTTAGCTGGCTAATGTGTTCGGTATTGATGACGCGGTCCGAGCTTGATGCGGGGCAAGGTTCCATCCCCCAAGCCGGTCCCGAGGTGGCGGAGCGGAGAGCTCGACACGACGAAGTGGTGACATAGCACGGTCAACGCAGACCGGCAGAGTGACGCCGAAGTCCCCGGATCATTTTCCTGTGCACAAAAAATAGTGCAAACCGGAGATAATAGTAATAATGATAATTAAAAAAATCGTTTCATAATAAATAATTTATGCAAAGTGAGTAATAAAAGAAATATGGTCTGGCGCCGAAGTCAATGTCGGTGCAGGGCGTCGGCGTGATGCGGTGAAGGCGTGGCAAAGCCTGAATTCGCAGGTCGGTCCGAGCTCTAGATGCGGCGTTCGCCGGACTATGTACGGAAACTGACCGAACCACCATGCGACTGTCGTCAATGAGGCCACCATTTGATAGACCTGTGTACATATGATGGACAAACCAGAGTAATAATTCTTTGGGAAAAATGAACCCAAACAAGCAAAAAATACTGGGATTAATAGCACGTGGTTTATTTGTTGTAGCAATCCGAAGGAAGATGATTCCCAAAATTGGGACTCGCTCCGCACACCCATTGCCTGATGGGCGATAAAACGACGGCATGGCAATGCTGGCAAAGGTTGGCTTGCCGAGGCAAAGCCCTTGGTCCAGCTAATCGTGACGAAGCTGGTCGGCTGGTGACGCCAAAGTCACCGGAGTAGGTTGATGAAGAGGTGATGAAGCCCCCGGTCTAGCCGAGACATCGAAGCCTCGATGTCAGCCAATGAGTCGAAGTAGGTCGGCGTGACGGACACCAGCTTGAAGAAGCAATAGTGCGGCCCTGTCGATGCAGGTCGTGACGTGGTCGATGCCGGCTTGATGAAGCGACCGTGCGGCGATGCCGGTATGCCCGCTCCGTGTAATCTGTGGGCGGCGATGTTGATGATGATTTATCCTTCGCGATGCCGGACTCTTGTTCGGCTTGCCGAGATGATGACCCGAAGAAGTTGAGCTCGGCTAAAGTGACGACGTGTCTAGCGTAGGTCGGCAGCCGTGGAGTAATATTGCCGGACTGGTTTGACACCAGCATGATGTTGAAGATCATGTTCAAAAGATCTTAAAGTTAGTGGGGTGTGTTCAGGAACAAAACACAATACCCCATACAAAACCTCCTTCAAAAGGGATGCCCGAAATCCCGTTCATAAAAAAATGAACTCGGGTCGGATTCGTTTTCGCGCAGAAAATAGATCCGAAAAGTGATGCACTAATCGGAAGGTTCCCGGAGTTTGGACGATCGGATCGAGCTGAAATTTTGAGAGGTGGTAGATATAGGAATTCCGCAACCGATCAACGGTTGGATCTTCCAAAGGACGTCCGAGCTAGAAGCTGGACACCACGCCCTAAACTCGTCCAAATTCCCATCCAGATTTGACAGGGCTCCGGTATAACGTGGATTGCCAGAGATTCCTCCATCGGAACTGGACGAAATTTTCCAGGGTTGTTATAGACCCAATTCCGCACAATTCCACCAAAGCGATCGTCAAAGCGATACTCGAGGAGGCGGTGGCGGCAGATACGAGTTTGCTGTCCAAAAAAAACAGCACGGTCGCTTGAGGGCAATGTTGACGTTGAGCCCCCGAGCTCCATAGATAATTCCTCCGTAATCTTGATAGAGATCGGAGTTGATGTTTGACGAAGGCCCTCGTCCGAACATGGTGATCCGAACACGGGGCACAATTCTTGGTCGAACCAAGGTGACCAGTCGAACTGGTGACGAAGACGCCGAAGTCGTAGTTGATCTGCAGGCGAGCCATCGATCCTTTTGTCGATCACACAGCGGAACTCTCAATGAAAGCAACAATGTCGGTGTCAAAACCGGCGGATCTCGGGTAGGGGGTCCCGAACTGTGCGTCTAGGATCGATGGTAACATGAGGCAGGGAACACGAAGTTTTACCCAGGTTCGGGCCCTCTTGATGGAGGTAAAACCCTATGTCCTGCTCGATTTATTCTTGATGATATGGGTATTACAAGAGTTGATCTACCACGAGATCGGAGAGGCTAAACCCTAGAAGTTAGCCTATGGTATGATTGTTGTTGTATATGTTGTATATTCTATCGACTAGCCTGGCCCTGGTTTATATAATGCACCAGAGGCCTGGGTTAACAAGAGTCCTAGCCGAATACGCCGGTGGGGAGAAGTCCTTGTCTTGATCGCCAAGTCTTTGTGGAAGCTTCCTTGTATGCGGCAGCTGTCCGAACTGGCCCATGAGTATACGGCCATGGGGGGCCTCGGTCCAATCTAATAGATCGGGAGACGACGTGGTGAGTACCCCCTAGTCCATGACACCGTCACCAGGGTTCCCGGCGTCTGGACCCAGACGCCAGGGACGCTGGCATTTGGCCCCTGGACTCCACAAAACTTCCTTTTGCGCTTTCCAAAAACCTTGTGGGCTTTCCCCTTTGGCCCAAATAAAGTGTTCTCGTACCCAAACATTTTGGGAAACATCCGGAACCCCTTTCGGTGAATTCCGGAATCATTCCGGTGACCAAACACTATTATCCCATATATCAAACTTTATCTCCGGACCATTTCGGAGTTCCTCGTCATGTCCGTGATCTTATCTGGAACTCCGAACAACATTCGGTTACCAACATACATACCTCATAAATACTATATCGTCAATGAACGTTAAGCGTGCGGACCCTACGAGTTCGAGAACTATGTAGACATGACCGAGACACTTCTCTGGTCAATAACCAATAGCGAAACCTGGATGCCCATATTGGCTCCTACATATTCTACGAAGATCTTTATCGGTCGAACCGCATGACAACATACGTTGTTCCCTTTGCCATCGATATGTTACTTGCCCGAGATTCGATCATCGGTATCTCAATACCTAGTTCAATCTCGTTACCGGCAAGTCTCTTTACTCGTTCTGTAATGCATCATCCCACAACTAACTCATTAGTTACATTGCTTGCAAGGCTTATAGTGATGTGCATTACCGAGAGGGCCCAGAGATACCTCTCCGACAACCGGAGTGACAAATCCTAATCTCGATCTATGCCAACTCAACAAGTACCATCGGAGACACCTGTAGAGCACCTTTATAATCACCCAGTTATGTTGTGACGTTTGGTAGCACACAAAGTGTTCCTCCGGTATTCGGGAGTTGCATAATCTCATAGTCATAGGAACTATTGGAAATATGCCCTAGAGGCAATAATAAAATGATTATTATTATATTTCCTTGTTCATGATAATTGTCTATTATTCATGCTATAATTGTGTTATCCGGAAATCATAATACATGTGTGAATACATAGACCATAACATGTCCCTAGTGAGCCTCTAGTTAACTAGCTCGTTGATCAACAGATAGTCATGGTTTCCTGACTATGGACATTGGATGTCATTGATAATGGGATCACATCATTAGGAGAATGATGTGATGGACAAGACCCAATCCTAAGCATAGCACAAGATCGTGTAGTTCGTTTGCTAGAGCTTTTCCAATGTCAAGTATCATTTCCTTAGACCATGAGATCGTGTAACTCCCGGATGCCGTAAGAGTGCTTTGGGTGTACCAAACGTCACAACATAACTGGGTGACTATAAAGGTATACTACAGGTATCCCCGAAAGTATCTGTTGGGTTGACACGGATCGAGACTGGGATTTGTCACTCCATATGACGGAGAGGTATCTCTAGGCCCACTCGGTAATGCATCATCACAATGAGCTCAATGTGACCAAGTGTTTCGTCATCGGATCATGCATTACGGTACGAGTAAAGTGACTTGCCGGTAACGAGATTGAACGAGGTATTGGGATACCGATGATCGAATCTCGGGCAAGTAACGTACCGATTGACAAAGGGAATTGAATACGGGATTGATTGAATCCTTGACATCATGGTTCATCCGATAAGATCATCGTGGAACATGTGGGAGCCAACATGGGTATCCAAATCCCACTGTTGGTTATTGACCGGAGAGTCGTCTCGGTCATGTCTGCATGTCTCCCGAACCCGTAGGGTCTACACGCTTAAGGTTCGGTGACTCTAGGGTTGTAGAGATATTAGTATGCGGTAACCCGAAAGTTTTTCGGAGTCCCGGATGAGACCCCGGACGTCACGAGGAGTTCCGGAATGGTCAAAGGTGAATACTTATATATAGGAAGTCCAGTTTCGGCCACCGGGAAAGTTTCGGGGGTAATCGGTATTGTACCGGGACCACCGGAAGGGTCCCGGGGGTCCACCGGGTGGGGCCACCTATCCCGGAGGGCCCCATGGGCTGAAGTGGGAGGGGAACCAGCCCCTGGTGGGCTGGTGCCCCCCCATGGGTCTCCCCCTGTGCCTAGGGTTGGAAACCCTAGGGGTGGGGGGCGCCCCACCTGACTTGGGGGGCAAGTCCTCCCCTTGGCCGCCGCCTCCCTTGGAGATTGGATCTCCTAGGGCCGGCGCCCCCCTAGGGGTCCTATATATAGTGGGGGGAGGGAGGGCAGCCGCACCCAAGTCCGTGGCGCCTCCCTCTCCCCTCGTAACACCTCTCTCTCTCTCATTGGAGCTTGGCGAAGCCCTGCCGAGATTACCGCTGCTTCCACCACCACGCCGTCGTGCTGCTGGATCTCCATCAACCTCTCCTTCCCCTTGCTGGATCAAGAAGGAGGAGACGTCTTCCCCAACCGTACGTGTGTTGAACGCGGAGGTGCCGTCCGTTCGGAGCTCGGTCATCGGTGATTTGGATCACGAAGAGTACGACTCCATCAACCCCGTTCTCTTGAACGCTTCCGCTCGCGATCTACAAGGGTATGTAGATGCACTCCCCTCTCCCTCGTTTCTAGATGACTCCATAGATTGATCTTGGTGATTCGTAGAAAATTTTAAAATTCTGCTACGTTCCCCAATAGGAACATGTATAAGTCATGAAGAAAGCAATAGCAGTAAACTAAACGATCAAGTGCTAAGCTAACGGAATGGGTCAAGTCAATCACATCATTCTACTAATGATGTGATCACGTTTATCTAATGACAACTCATGTCTATGGTTAGGAAACATAACCATCTTTGATCAACGAGCTAGTCAAGTAGAGGCATACTAGTGACACTCTGTTTGCCTATGTATTCACACATGTATCATGTTTCCGGTTAATACAATTCTAGCATGAATAATAAACATTTATCATGATATAAAGAAATAAATAATAACTTTATTATTGCCTCTAGGGCATATTTCCTTCATCATCATCATAAGCCATATATATGTTTCCACTTCAAGATCATGGACGAAATGTTTAGGATCTGATAAATTGCAGGAGAGGGCTGTCAAGGTTCTACGATGGCATGTCGCAGTCGTTCAAGTAGCTGGGTAGCATGAAAGCAATGGAGAATCGGACAGAACCGGAAAGAAGAAGAAGAAGAAGAATAAGAGTGCTGCATATTTAATCGGACAGCAAGGACGAAGAGTCGACACCCTTCACATAGGCATACTTAATCTTTTGTCAGACTCAGGGTGGATAAAATAGTTAAACTAAATTTGAAATACTATCCATAAATAACTTATGACTAAATTGTTCGTGGTATGTGTACAATTTTACATGTGTAACACTGAGGAAATATGTGCACTTCTAATGAAGTGATGATCATGTCAAAAGATGTGTAGAACAACATGTTCTCGTATTTTACAAAAATCGGACATTCATCTTCCTCTTACATTTCGCCTTTCAGGTATTTTGGCTCTTTCCAATGGAAATTCGAAAAATACAGGTTTGCATCAAGAGGAACAAAATACAGAATTAAGAAGTATGAATCATGCATTAACATAGTAGCGAAAACATCAGCTGTGACATGGATGATCATGTCAAAAGATGCACTAGTACATAGCATCATTTTCTCTTCTGTCTTGGTTTTTAAAATAGCAGCTTTGCATCAAGAGGAGCAAAAGACAGAAACAAGGGACATGAATCATACATAAACATAACAGTGGAAACATCATTTGTGACATTCTCATAACACCATGTTTGGACCATGTCCAAGATTGCACACCTCCTAATTATCACATCCACGACATAATAATCCATAGAAACTACTAGTTTCTATCCAAGTGAAAGCCATAGATAAGTGAGTGAAAATAGGGAGATTTGAGGGGATATTGGGAGTTGGATACTTAAACCCGATAAGGGATCGGCTAGGTGCGTCGCAAGGAAGTATACCTGAATTTGTACTCCCTTATGGCTTTTTAGGGGATTGGTTAGAAATGCCCTAAGGCACTAACTTTTTTTAAAAGGGAAGTTCACGACGGCCGATATACTTTTTCCACTATATATGATGACTCTAAGGAAAAACAAGTTGAATGCAGGAAGTTGACAAACCCCTCACCCAAACACACTGCACGATCTCTGTTCTCTTGTGAGGCGCTCATACAGCCCATAACATATGGACCGGCGTCGGGCACGGGACCTAGCTAGCACAACCATTTTTCCTCATAACTTGCAGGAGGTCTGCAATGTTATTTATTAAGAGAGAAAGAGTACACTACAATCATTCGCGCTCACCACTCCAGCGAGGCAACTCAGGTATTACTCAATGCGACCTCCACCTATAAGTTTCCACTCCTTCAAAACCGTATCATACATCAAAGCATACAAATAATTAGTGAGTTTCACTCATGTATGAACATTAGCCGGGATCGTTTGATGGTTAGTAGACCGCCAACTCAGCAAAGAGCAACGTCGGAGCAAGCCTAACAATGTCTGGGAAGGCTATCCTAAGACAAGCCACAGATTCCACATAGTAATTTGTTTTCTCTCCTTGGTGAGAGGCGCGTTGGAAATATGAGCACCTTTTCGATTAGATTAATCCATGAGTAAATAGTAAGCATGGAAAATACGATATGCAACTTATACCGATACGTAAGCATGTGAGCACGTACAATACATAGAGCCAAGACATCTATGAGCAGAACATATACTGCTAGCACATGAAGGAGCAAAAAAGAATGAACAAGTCATACCCTCCGGTTGGCCAAGTGTATGCTACTAAATTTCTCATTACTTGACATGCACCTAAATGAATCTTAGAGATTAACCAGATATTGTTGTGTTATATGGATCAAAGCCCATCTATAACCCAACAAATTCTACCCTAGAGGCCATTCAATCAACTACCAGCATAGAGAACACTCCCTATTTGGAGCTGGGCGGATCAGGCGCAGCTTTGCATCCCTACCTGTACATCGACCGCGGTTAGAACGGTAACGTACTCCATGGATGGAGAACACTCGGTAAGGTTACATGTTTCATTCTTGTACGAGTTTGGATAACCACTAGAGCTAGTGGCTGCGGTGGCCTCATACCCGCCAGGTGTCCTGTTTGAGGAGTGCGCCGGACTGGTAGGTGCCCCATACCCGATAGGTGTCCTGGTTGGGACCTCAGGTCTTAGATGTTTAGGTTTGCTGCGATGTCTATTTGGTATTAGGCCCAGACTATCTGTGCCCCTTCATCAATTGGATAGGTGTAGCGACAGTTGTTGCTTAGACGGTGGCTTTAGTCTTGCTGTTATATGGCTTTGTAAGGTCTTGTGAGTAATTAATAAAGTGGCCGTATGCATCGCTCAGATGCAGAGGCCGGAGGTCATCCTTCTTTTCTAAAAAAAGGTTACATGTTTCATGTTTGCTTGGTCTCCGAGTGTGTAAGGGCATATTTATCCCTAAGGTGTTTTGGTGATTGATGACAATGCGTTTGCGTCTAATCATGTGCCTTGAGTATTCTAGACGTTTCATCGCTAGGCACAAGACGGCTTGGTGCCCCTCGAAGACTGTTGAAGACGGCGTCTTTTCTACGTTTCTTTTTGGTGAATTTGAGTCATAGGAAAGCCGTACTATTAAGAGGGGGTCTGCATTGGAAAGGTTTGGGCGGAATCATCACGTACACGTTTCTTCCTAGTCCCCTCCTTTCCCCTGCACCTTGGAGCATCATCCGTTGTTTTCTCTTCACCCTGTTCTGGCTGCTCTGTTGGCTTGTGGTAGTACTGCTCCCAGGTGAGCGGTAGTACCGTAGGCACCAGCGGTAGTATCGTGTTGTGGCGCGATAGTACCGCAGGTGCCAACGGTAGTACCACTCCTCTGGAGCCGCACTTCCGTGGCCCCTAGGCTAAGTACCGCTCCCTCGCGGTAGTAGGGGCAGATGACATTTTTTACATCCGCGCTACCACGGTAGTACCGCAACCCTTCCGCGGTAGTACCGTGCTTAGCTGCCAGGCGGTAGTACCGCCTCTCTGCGGTAGTACTGTGTCGGGTTTTTGCTTCTTCCGTTTACCAACGGAAGTAGGCATGGATGTATCCTTATCCGCGCTCTTCCCAGACTAGGGGTTTCCTGCCTTGCGGTAGTACCGCAAGGGGGAGCGGTAGTACCACGCCGCGGCAGTACTGCCCTCAGCACTTGTGCTACAGGTCTGCCCTAGCTGTTGCGGGTGCTGCGGTAGTACCGCGGGCCTGCACGGTAGTACCGCGTGGCCTTGTGGCAGTACTGCTTGGCAGCAAACAGAAGTACCGCGTGGACCTGCGGTAGTACCACTGGTCTGGAGCGGTAGTACCGCTGGTCGCGAGCTGGTTGGTGGATAACGGTTGGATCTTTGTCCTAAGCTATAAAAGGGGTGTCTTATTCCTCGAGTTGACTATCTCTTCCAACCCTAAGCTCCATTGTTGCTCTAAGCTCCATTTTCGCCCGATCTCACTCCCTAGCCAATCAAACTTGTTGATTTGCTCGGGAGTGGTTGAGAAGGCCCCGATCTACACTTCCACCAAGATAAATTTGATTCCCCCCACTAATCCCTTGTAGATATTGATACTCTTGGGTGTTTGAGCATCCTAGACGGTTGAGGTCACCGCGGAGCCATAGTCCATTGTGGTGAAGCTTCATGGTGTCGTTGGGAGCCTCCAATTGAGTTGTGGAGATTGCCCCAACCTTGTTTGTAAAGGTTCGGTCGCCGCCTCCAAGGGCACCAATAGTGGAATCATGGCATCTCGCATTGTGTGAGGGCGTGAGGAGAATACGGTGGCTCTACTGGCTTTTTGGGGAGCATTGTGCCTCCACACCGCTCCAACGGAGACGTACTTCCCCTCAAAGGGAAGGAACTTCGGTAACACATCCTCGTCTCTACCGGCTCCACTCTTGGTTATCTCGTGTCTTTACTTGTGCCAGCTTATTTGTGTTATATCTCTTGCTTGCTTATGTTCCTATCCTTGTTGCATCATATAGGTTTCTCACCTTGTTGCATATCTAGACAACCTACTTTGATGCAAAGTTTAAATTGTTAAAGAAAAGGTAAAAATTGTTAGTTGCCTATTCACCCCCCTCTAGTCAACCATATCGATCCTTTCAATTGGTATCAGAGCCTCGTGTCTTTATTAAGGACTTTACTGTCCGAAGAGTATGGTTGATACCGTAGACGATGTGGAGGAACACTCCTGTGTGAATCCGATCTTGTCTACGGGCGATGGGGGAACCTCGGTCTCTCGTGAGGAGTTCAATGTGGCCTTGGAGACATTGAAAACCTCCATGCCGACTGAGATTGAAAGCATGTTTACTAAATTCCTTGAAGGGCTTAAACTTTCCACCGCACCGTTGAAAGTGGGTGATCCCACCGACAAGGTGACGGATGCTATCTCCGACAAGGAGGAAGCTAGTAGTGAAAAGGCTCCTTATTCTAGTGGTAAAATTGGCACTGGCATCTTTGCTCATGTGGAACCACCACTTGTTTATGGTGGACCGGTTCCTTCCACTCATTTGAATCATGCTGGTCCTCCCCCTAAGATTGTGAAAAATGAGGACTTTGATTCTTGGGTTTACCGCTTTAAGCATCATTTAAATCATGTGAACACTAATCTTTGGAGAATCATTGAAGAAGGTTTCCATCTGCATGATCCAAGCAACTTCACTCCTCGAGAAGCCGCGGATAATCAATTCAATGAGAATGCTCTATTCATCATTCAAGATGCAATTCCACCCGAAGATCTACCTCATCTTTGGCCCTTCGCCTTGGCCAAAGACGCATGGCTTTGTGTTGTCTCGCTCTATCGGGGAAGCGCAAGCATTCAACGCTCCAACTATGAAGTGGTGCAAGATGAAGCCGATGAGTTTGCAATGAAAGAAGATGAAGAACCTCGTGAGCTTTATCAGAGAGTAACCAAACTCGCAGTCTCACTCCGAGATCACAGGAGCAAGGACACGGATGACAATTGGATCAAGCGCAAATTCCTCAAGGCAATGATGCCCTACCACAAGGCCATGTCCTCCGTCATTCGTCAAAGGCCGGACTTCCACACTTTGACCTCAAGCGAAGTGTTGGATGAGTTTGTGGCCATGAACATCTTGGACAAGACCGCCGACAATGCGGTGCTTCGTTTTCAAAGGGCAAAGAAGCCCAACCTTGCATTGAAGGCCAAGGTCTGCATTGAAGAAGAAGAAGAGAAAGAAGAGGAGAGCAACCCTGAAGATACAAAGTATGCATATCATGAACACATGGCACTTGCTTCAAGGCAATTTTGGAGCAAGAAAAACTCAAGGCCAAACTTTAACAAAAACAACTCAAGTGGCACGAAGAGCAAGCAACATGTAAGGACTTGCTACAATTGTGGCAATGTGAGTCATTTTTTTGCGGAGTGCCCGTATGAGAAGAGGGAAGACAATGGTGGCAAGCTCATCCGAAAGGACAAGGCCAAGTCGTTCCCCAACAAGAGCAACTTCACCAAGAAGACTCCTCCCAAGGTATTGGTGGTACAAGAAGAGTACAATGAGGATGATGACAATGATGAAGATGGTGAGTCGGTTGCCATGGCCTCAGTTGCGATTGCGACGACTCCACGGGTGTCTCTCTTCGACTCACCCAATGAGAGCATCACCACCAAGTGCCTCATGGCTAAAGCCACCAACAAGGTAACCCCCAACATCAAAACTACCATCATTAATCATCCTTCTTCGGTGGATAGCATTGATGAACATGAGGGAGCTAATGTGGAGGCGAATGAGTTTGAGGCCTTTATGGGCAAACTTAAGGGTAAATCCAAGAAGCACTTTGTTGCTCTCTTGGAACAACTTGGTGAAGCCAATGACATGATTGAGGCTCATGAAGATACCATCACTAAGATGGAAGGGCATAGTCGTGACTATGCTGATGAGATTTCAGATCTTCCCAATGCTCTTGAGGAAGAGCATGGTCTTCGTTTGGCTCTTGAGGAGTCACACAACGTTGATCATGCTAAGTTAAAGAAAGATTATGATCATGTTCTCATTGTTTCTCATGTGCTAAACTCCGAGAAGGCCGAACTTGAGGTTGATCTTGCTAGACTCAAAGAGGAGTTTGATCTACTTGACAAGGCTCACAAGGTCTTAAAGGGTGCTCATGCTAGCCTCAAAGAGTCTCATGATCAACTTCAAGTAAAGCTAACCAAGGAAAAGGCCACTTTTCCTCGTATGATGTTAGTTGAGAATGCAAATGCTACTAACCTGTGTTGTGAGCATGTGCATCTTGTTGAGGAGAACACTAAGCTAAAGGTGCAACTGGAGAAAGGTCTTGCATCTTGCATACAAGGCGAGAAGAATCTCAACGACCTCTTGACCAACCAAAAGGGAGTTGTGGCCAAGGAAGGGATTGGGTACATGCCCAAGTCCAAGAACAAGAAGAAGAATGACAAGGCCAAACGACCTCCTACTCTCATGCAAACCTTTGTGAAGGAGGAAGAGAGTGCTTCCAAGGAGAAGAAGAACAATGTGAAGGGTGGCGGTGTCAAAAAGGGTAATGCCACCCCTTCCATCAAAGCCGGCGACTTTAATCCTTCTTATGTGTTATGTCGTGCTAGTGATGGGCATGTCCATCCAAATTTGTTGGTTCTCCTCATGAGTACATTGAATGGTCTATTTGGGTTCCAAAGACCCTTGTTACTAACATCAAAGGACCCATTACAAAATGGGTACCTAAAACTAAGCATTGATCTCTTGTAGGTGTTTGCTTTCGGCGGGGGATCATGGTTGCTCGATAGCGGAGCTACAAATCATATGACCGGAAGCAAGGACTTGGTGGTAGACGTGCACAAGATTCCATCTAAGCCCACCAATGTCGAGTGGGGTGATGCCTCATCTTCTAAGGTATTGTGACTTGGCAAGGTAGTCATCTCTCATGATCTCACGATCGAGAAGGTCATGCTTGTTGAGTCCCTTGCATACAATTTACTTTCCGTTCGTCAACTTGAAATCATGGGCTTTGCCACTTTCTTTGATATTGATAACGTGGCCCTCTTGTGGAGCAAGACTCTTAAAGTAGCCTTTGTTGGTCATGTCGAGAATGGTCTATATGTGATTAACTTCTCGGAGCGACCCACTAAGACCGCGACATGCCTAATGGCTAAAGTTGATATGGGATGGCTTTGGCATCGCCGTTTAGCCCATGTCAATATGAGATCTTTGCAAAGTATTCTCAAGGGGGACCATGTCCGTGGACTAACGAATGTTAGTTTTGCTAAAGATCGTGCTTGCAGTGCTTGTATCGAAGGAAAGCTACATGAGACGGCTCACCCTCCCACGACTATCATTTACTCAAAGAGGCCTTTGGAGCTCCTTCACTTGGATATCTTTGGGCCTCCATCCTTTGATAGTCTTGGGGGTAGGAAGTATTGCTTGGTGATTGTAGATGACTACTCAAGATACACTTGGGTGTATTTCTTCAAGAGGAAGAGCGAGACCCAACAAACCATCATTGACTTTGCAAATGAAGCACAACGTCAACACAATGCAAAGATCTTGACAATAAGAAGTGACAACGGCACCGAGTTCAAGAACTACACCTTGGATGAGTTTCTTAGTGATGAGGGGATCAAGCATCAATATTCCGCACCTTACACCCCTCAACAAAGCGGTGTTGCGGAGAGGAAGAACCGGACGTTGATGGATGCGGCAAGGACCATGATGGAGGAGTTCATGTCTCCATACAACTTTTGGGCCGAAGCCATCAACACCGTTTGTCATGCATCCAATCGGCTCTACCTCCGCAAGGGCTTGAACAAGACTCCATATGAGATACTCACCGACAACAAGCCCAACCTTAAGTACTTTCGGGTGTTCGGGTATAAGTGTTTCATTCTCAAGAAAGGTGTTCGGTTGTCTAAATTTGAGGCTAGAGCTTATGAGGGCATATTTGTTGGTTATGCTACAAACTCTCATGCTTACCGTGTCCTCAATAAATCCACGGGACTTATTGAGGAGACATGTAACGTGGAGTTTGATGAGAATAACGGCTCCCAAGTGGAGCAAAGTGGCACTTGTGATGTAGGTGATGAAATTCCTCCTCAAGCCATAAGAAGAATGGGTGTTGGTTTTATCCTACCCATTGAGGAACCCCTTGTGGCCGAAGGAGAAGGACAATGCTCCACTCAAGTGGAGCCATCACCAACCCAAGGCCCACACGCTTCTGAAGAACAACGTGAAGGCCCTCATCCTCAAGAACAAGACCAAGGGCAAGATCATGCTCAAGACGGTGTTGACACACCAGTGATGCCCAAGGTCAAGTTCTCTCCTCCGATCAAGTTCAAGAACGAGAACAAGCTCAAGACGACGCCCAAGATGATCAAGTGACCACTCCTCGTCTCACCCCCGAGGAGGAATTGGAGCGTCGTGCCGCCAAGGTTGCTTCCAAGCTCTCCACCAAGGATCATCTCATGACGAATGTGCTTGGAAGCTTAAGAAAGGGGGTAAACACTCGTAGACAATTAGCAAACTATTGTGAACATCACGCGTTTGTCTCTTGTGTCGAACCCTACAAGGTCTATGAGGCGCTCGAAAATCCGGATTGGCTCAATGCCATGCATGAAGAACTCAACAACTTCGAGCGCAACAAAGTGTGGAGATTGGTGCCAAGACCGACGGGGAACCACAATGTCATTGGAACCAAGTGGATATTTAAGAACAATCAAGATGCCCATGGGATTATCATTCGCAACAAGGCTCGCTTGGTAGCACAAGGCTACTCCCAAGTCGAGGGTATCGACTACGATGAAACCTTTGCTCCCGTTGCTCGTCTTGAATCCATCTGCTTGTTGATTGCATATGCTTCTCATCATAACTTTAAGTTGCAACAAATGGATGTGAAGAGTGCTTTTCTTAATGGTCCTATTAATGAATTGGTTTATGTCAAGCAACCCCCCGGGGTCGAGGATCCCTACTTTCCCGATCATGTGTATCAACTCGATAAGGCACTCTATGGCCTTAAACAAGCCCCACATGAGTGGTATGATCACCTTACCGAGTTGTTACAAGACCGTGGTTTTGAAGTTGGGCTAATCGACCCCACTCTTTTTACTAAGAAGGTCAAAGGGGAGTTGTTTGTATGCCAATTATATGTTGATGATATTATCTTTGGTTCCCCTAACAAAGCTTTCAATGAGGAATTTGCCGTTCTCATGATCTCAAAGTTCGAGATGTCTTCCATGGGAGAGTTGAAGTTCTCTCTAGGGTTTGAAGTGAAGCAAAGAAGAGAAGGAACCTTCATCAACCAATCCAAATACACTCAAGACATGCTCAAGAGATTCAAGCTAAGTGATGTCAAGCTGGCTTCCACACCAATGCCCACCAAGTGCCAACTTGACATAGATCCCAATGGTAAAGCGGTGGATCAAAAGGTATATCGCTCCATGATAGGCTCCTTGCTTTACCTTTGTGTATCTAGATCGGATATCATGTTGAGTGTGGGAATTTGTGCACGGTTTCAAGCCGCACCTAAGGAAAGTCACTATGTGGCGGTCAAACGAATCTTTCGATATTTGGCTCATACCCCAAACTTTGGCTTATGGTACCCAAGAGGAGCAAACTTCAAGCTTGTAGGGTATTCGGATTCCGATTGGGTGGGAGACAAAGTGGATAGGAAGTCCACTTCCAGAGGGTGCCAATTCCTTGGTTGCTCTTTGGTAAGTTGGTCTTCCAAAAAGCAAATTTGTGTGTCTCTCTCGTCCACCGAAGCGGGGTATGTAGCGGCCGGTAGTTGTTGTGCACAACTCTTATGGATGAGGCAAACTTTAAAGGATTACGATGTCATTTGTGACAAAGTGCCTCTTTGGTGTGACAATGAAAGTGCCATCAAGATTTCTCTCAACCCGGTGCAACACTTCAAGACGAAGCATATTGAGATTCGGTATCACTTCATCCGGGATCACATTAGGCGAGGGGAGATCGAGCTCAACTACGTCAACACTCATGATAACCTTGCAGATATTTTCACGAAGCCGTTGGATGAAGCAAGATTTCGTGAGTTAAGGCATGAGCTAAATATCATTGATTCGAGCAATGTTGCTTGAACCCTTGCACACCCCACCATACTCAACTTGTTGTCTTGTTTAAATGTAGACATGGACATAGGGGGAGTGTTGTTCTCTCAATGAACTCTCCCTCCCCCCATTATGCATAAATTGATCAAGTCTTTCACATTAGCCATGTTTGATGGTACTTGTGCTTCAAAGACGAGTTTTGTTCATGGGCCCAAGGATAATTCTTCATGGTGCCATACCAATTGACTCAAACATAGGTGGCTCCGGCCACCGCCCTCTCTTTGGAGAGGTGGTGTCTCGTGGTTGTTTCGTGTTGTCGTTTGCCTTTCTGCATTCATGTGTCGCGTGGTCTTGTGGTGTCGTGTTGCCTCGAAGTTTTCATGCAAAGACTTCTTTTTCGTGTGCTTGAAACATGCAACTTCTTGAGCCCACGGTACTACCGCGGCTAGCCACGGTACTACCGCGTTGAGAGGGCATGGTACTACCGTGCTGGAGAGCGGTACTACCGCTCAAGTGCGGTACTTCCGCCGAGCGGTACTACCGCGATGATGCACGGTACTACCGCACCGTCGAGTGGGCGTGGGGGTTATGACTCGGGCAGGGGAGTTTCAACTCCCCATACCCATTCACTTGTCTCTCTCCCCATGTCTCTCTCTCTCTCTCTCGCTCGCTCAAGAACGGCACCGGAGGTCCTCGCCGGATCTCCGTCTCCGGCCACTCTCCTCGGATTCCGACCGGTGGGATCATTCCCCACCACTTCATCTTGCCATGGAACAAGGTTTTTCCCCAAATCCCTCTCTTTCTTGGTTGTTCTTTTGCTTCTAGGTTTTTGGGGAGATGCATGTTGTTCTTGAGATTTTAGGCCAAATCTGTGCAAGAGTAGGATGTAGGAGAGTCGTGTTGCGTAGGAATTATACTTGATATGTTGTCCTGTGATAGATTTGATCAACCATAGTACCGCCGTGGTTTCGCGGTCTTTCTCAGATTTGAACTGGTTTGGATCTGACGCGGTGCGGTACTACCGTGTCTCGTGTGCGGTACTACCGCTTGTGCGGTACTACCGCCCGTCAGGTGCGGTACTACCACGCTAGTTGTGGCACCAAGATCCTACTACCGCTCCTAGACCCGGTACTACCGTGACCTCATGCGGTACTACCGCGACTAGGAGCGGTACTAAAATCTTAGTACCGCAGCACTTGGATGTTCTACCGTTGGGGTCAAATCTCTCTCATGGCAATTATCATGTGTGCTTCCTACATGTTTCTGTTGCTTTATTGTGGTCTTTGCATTGATCCTTCTTGCTTGTCGTGTGTGTTTTGCGCTTTGTGTCTCAGGTGGTGGCTCTTGCCGTTCCAATCCTAGTCGTGACACTGGCTCCAAGCGACTGCGCAATCCTCAAGATGAAGCACCAGAGGGCTCCAGTGCCCCCAAGCGCAATGTCAAGACCACTGCCAGCAAGCAAAAGGAACCTGCTAAGGGCATGGACGAGATTCCCCTCAATGAGTATGTCGTACGCCGGAAGATCAACCCGTATGTGAATCCTCGTGCTGTCCTCAGAGGCACTGAGTTGTTTTGGACCAAGCAGCAGGCTCTCATTTATCTGGATGTGATCAAGAACAAGCAGAATACCTTCGTGGATGTCAAGTGGATAGACATGAATCACATGAGGAAGGACAAGTTTCGTGACTATTTTGGAGAAGCTCTGGACTTGGTGGAGCAGTTTGCTATTGAGCCTGTGATCTCCTTTCACCTTGACTATGACCCTGGGCTTATCTGTCAGTTCTTTGCCTCAGTTCACTTTCACCCCGGGGATGAGCGGAGGATGACCAACGGCCGTCAGCTGTCTGCTACATGGAAGGAGTTCATGGATCTGCTCCACATTCCTGATGACGGGCTTCACACACCCGTTGGTGTTCGCCCCCACGCCAACTCTGAGTCTGCTAACAAGAACTTGCTCCGGCCGTACTATGTTGAGAAGGTGCTTCCCAGTGGCAAGTCGACTTGGGTGCTGAACTCTTTTCTGGATATCATGCATCGCATCTTCCGCAACACTCTGTTCCCTCGCATTGGCGACAAGGACAAGGTTCATTCCTATCTGGTGGACATGTTGCTCCTGTGCGTGGAGGCACGTTCGTCCCAGACTCAGCCACTTGATGTCTCACACATCATGTGGTGTGAGCTTCGGTTTGCGGTGTACACCCGCAAGGTACCTATCTATGGACCATACCTGTTTCTGCTGCTCTCCTCGACTTGGGAGAAGATGTACCCTGGTGATGAGTTCCTTACTCCAGACTGGATTCGGCATGAGTCCATCAGTCTCCGCGTCAAGCCCAACTTGGCCAACACTACTAACCATGCTGAGGCGTCTGCTGCTAGGAGGGCTATTAGTGAGGAGGAGGTTGGTGCAGAGAATGTTGCTGAGGACCGTGCTGCTAGGCCTTCCACACTTTCCTCTGAGCCGTCGTGGACCAAGAAGCTGAAGGACAAGATGAAGACTCTCTTCTGCATGCAGGCGAAGGGGCAGTACAGGACTCATGTGGCAGACAAGGAGAGTCGCCGCCGCGACAAGAAGGTCATGAGGCTCTTTGGAGAGGATGTCTCTGGCGGTTCTGAGGATTCCATCACGCCAGAGGCTGCATGGATGACGAAGCAGGGGTACAAGTGGACTAGTTCTGAGGAGGACATCGAGGAGACCATCCCCGCCGCCGAGTCTGACGAGGAGCACGAGGAGCAGTGGGATGACTTCTCTGCCTGAGCCACCCCGTGTGTGTAGGTGTCCTCTCTGCCTTTTTGGCGTCTCGATGCCAAAGGGGGAGAGAGTGTAGGGATTTGCGTGTTTGCGAGTCGTATGTCGTGCTTGGTGTGTTTTCTTTGTCGTTTGAACATCGTTTGCCTTTGTTTGGTTTGTGCCTTCGAGACTTATCCTTCATATGGTGTAAGACATATGCTCTCTATTCTATCTTAGTTAACTTATGGTTGTGCTATCTTGTCTAGTGTTAGCCTTTCTATTGCTAGATATGCCTTGTCTCTATAATATAGGGGGAGCATTGATCCTAGTATGTGTGTCGTGCAGTCCAAAGCACCCATCTAGTTGGCACACATCTAGGGAGAGCCCGTCTATATTCTAGAGAGGAGGGGTTTGCATTTGCTTAATATTATTTTCCTTGTACAAATTCCGTATTGTCATCAATCCACCAAAAAGGAGGAGATTGTAAGGGCATATTTATCCCTAAGGTGTTTTGATGATTGATGACAATGCGTTTGCGTCTAATAGTGTGCCTTGAGTATTCCAGACGTTTCATCGCTAGGCACAAGACGGCTTGGTGCCCCTCGAAGACTCTTGAAGACGGCGTCTTTTCTATGTTTCTTTTTGGTGAATTTGAGTCGTAGGAAAGCCGTATATTAAGAGGGGGTCCGCGTCAGAAAGGTTTGGGTGGAATCATCACGTACACGTTTCTTCCTAGTCCCCTCCTTTCCCCTGCACCTTGGAGCATCCTCCGTTGTTTTCTCTTCACCCTGTTCTGGTTGCTCTGTTGGCTTGCGGTAGTACTGCTCCTAGGTGAGCGGTAGTACCGTAGGCACCAACGGTAGTACCGTGCTGTGGCGCGGTAGTACCGCAAGTGCCCACGGTAGTACCGCTCCTCTGGAGGCGCACTTCCGTGGCCCCAAGGCCAAGTACCGCTCCCTCGCGGTAGTAGGGGTGGATGAAATTTTTTACATCCGCGCTACCACGGTAGTACCGCAACCCTTCCGCGGTAGTACCGTGCTCAGCTGCCAGGCGGTAGTACCGCCTCTCTGCAGTAGTACTGTGTCGGGTTTTTACTTCTTCCATTTACCAGCGGAAGTAGGCACGGATGTATCCTTATCCGCACTCTTCCCAGGCTAGGGGTTTCCTGCCTTGCGGTAGTACCGCAAGGGGGAGCGGTAGTACCGCGCCGCGGCAGTACCACTCTCAGCACTTGTGCTACATGTCTGCCCTAGCTGCTGCGGGTGCTGCGGTAGTACCGCGGGCCTGCACGGTAGTACCCCGTGGCCTTGCGTTAGTACCGCTTGGCAGCAAGCGAAAGTACCGCGTGGACCTGCGGTAGTACCGCTGGTCTAGAGCGGTAGTACCGCTGGTCTAGAGCGGTAGTACCGCTGGTCGCGGGCTGGTTGGTGGATAACGGTTGAATCTTTGTCCTAAGCTATAAAAGGGGTGTCTTCTTCCTCGAGTTGACTATCTCTTCCAGCCCTAAACTCCATTGTTGCTCTAAGCTCCATTTTCGCCCGATCTCACTCCCTAGCCAATCAAACTTGTTGATTTGCTCGGGAGTGGTTGAGAAGGCCCCGATCTACACTTCCACCAAGAGAAATTTGATTCCCCCCACTAATCCCTTGCGGATCTTCTTACTCTTGGGTGTTTGAGCATCCTAGACGGTTCAGGTCACCGCGGAGCCATAGTCCATTGTGGTGAAGCTTCGTGGTGTCGTTGGGAGCCTCCAATTGAGTTGTGGAGATTGCCCCAACCTTGTTTGTAAAGGTTCGGTCGCCGCCTCCAAGGGCACCAATAGTGGAATCATGGCATCTCGCATTGTGTGAGGGCGTGAGGAGAATACGGTGGCCCTAGTGGCTTTTTGGGGAGCATTGTGCCTCCACACCGCTCCAACGGAGACGTACTTCCCCTCAAAGGGAAGGAACTTCGGTAACACATCCTCGTCTCCACCGACTCCACTCTTGGTTATCTCGTGCCTTTAATTGTGCCAGCTTATTTGTGTTATATCTCTTGCTTGCTTGTGTTCCTATCCTTGTTGCATCATATAGGTAGCTCACCTAGTTGCATATCTAGACAACCTACTTTGATGCAAAGTTTAAATTATTAAAGAAAAGCTAAAAGTTGTTAGTTGCTATTCATCCCCCTCTAGTCAACCATATCGATCCTTTCAGAGTGTAATCACGAGTAAAGCCTCGGCGGTTACCGATAAGTTACATTTGACTAGAAGAACGCCTGTGCGTTGCAGCGGGGCCACATTAATTTTAAGAGTTTAATATTAATATTTTCATACATATCAAGTGACATTGGCGACCTTTTTTACCATCAAATCCTCACACACACACTCTCCCTCCCTCTTCCTCACTCTCTCTCCCCCTCTCCCTTTCTCTCTTTCTACACACACACACACATTTTCATCTTATTGGGTACGGGACCATAATCCATCTATTTCACACATACATTAGTGCATAACAATATGGATTATGTGTATTATATTTGCCACCACAACTGAGGGAATTAATTTCATGTAAATCGACCAACCACAACTCCAAGAATACGCGGAGGAGGTAGTCCGGGTCGGCGTCGGCGCCGTTCGGCGCGGGCCACGGGCCCGTTTCCATGTGCGTTTGCGCGCCGGCCACCCCCGCCGGGTCCTTCAAGTGCCGCTTCCACCGCACCAACTCCCAGGGGCCACGGCCACGGCCAGGGAAGCCGCCCTTCTTCGCCCCCTTCACCGGCCGCGGCCAACGCGGTGCCGCGGCACCCGGCCTCGCCGTCCTCGTCTTCCGGCACCGTCGCGACCCTATGACGCAGCCCAAGCATCGCCCTCGAGAATCTAGAACGCTCGACAACGGAGAGAGAAGGGAAAATCATATACATGTCATAAGAAAGGGAGTTTATTTACTGCTCCCTCGATGTATTGTTTCTTTTGTTTGGAGATTGATTACCATCCGTGAGTTAAGGTAAGGTTAATGTGATTGAGCGATTTTTCTGAAAATCAAATATTTGTTTTTTAATTAATGTGATTGAGTGATTTAAGGTAAGGTTAATTAATTTAGATTTGATCTTTAGAGAGATTGTTCGTGATTGATTCTACATTACTAAATAACTTACGTCAGTATGAAAAGTTCTGATCTGTTCAGATTTCTTTTGTTGTGTGAGAGGGTGACACGAAAATAAACCGATGGAGTGGGGAAGGGGACGAAAAAAATCTATGAAAAAAATCAGCGAAGGTGAAAGGAGGTAAAAAAAATCATAAAAGATGGGACGAAAAACCCTGAAAGCGAGACTATCAACTGTTCCATTAAAATAGAGATAAAACGATGTGGTAAGGGGAGAAGAAACTATCCGTGTGGAGTGATATCCAAAGCCAACTTGCACTCTGCCTACCCAACGTTTTCTTTTATATAAGATCGTGGCTACCTAAGAACCATCGTACTTGCCGGAGATGTTTCATGGCGTGGGTGTCTAGGTGTATCGTCGTGGCATGTGTGCCTAAGGTGTAGCACAGCATGTGGCGTTCTGCCGGCCGTTCTACCCTCCCTCTTTATATAAAATCCGGACGCCCGATCAACATCCATCCATTTCCGACCTCCTCCTTTTCTACTTCTCACAGAGCAACCCACCGAGGTCCTCCTGCTCCGACGTACGTGATGGCTTCCCATCTCGCCGCCGCTGCCGTGCTGGCCGTGGCCGCCATGTCCATCCTTTTCCTCGCCTCCAACAAGCCGGCGCCGTCCTCGGCCCCAGCCCCGACGCCCGTCGCCGGCCCCGGCCGGTGCTAGCCGTTGGTGTCCCTGCGCTAGACGCCTGCATGCATGTATGCGGTTTTCTCCGTTTAATCATCCATATGACCATATCGTGTGTCATGTTTTTGGCCGTCGGTTGATCGCGATCCTTACATATGTTTGTTTCTCCTGTGATGATTCGTCATGTAAGTATATTTTTTGTATGAGTGAGATTATGAATCATGGTGCATGGTTATGCTCCCTCCCGTGATCACATATAGTACCATCTTAGTTCTAGTATTTGCCACGTACGGGAAATAATTGCATGGTAATCCTAGACGCACGGATTATTACGGTGCTTTACGGATTTCTCTCTCTAATTAATCTCTCTTTCCTCTGATTTTCAGCCGGGGTGAGGCCTATCCTTCCCTCTTCTCCAATCCCAATCTCCCACGTTTGCAAGTCCGTGAGTCCCGTAATCCTTCCCTCTGTGCATCTAGCATTACTCATAATTGTAAGAATCAAAGCACGTATCGCAAGTTTGCAACCCTAACGCGCGCTCTTGCGTGATGTCTTTTTCGGCTTCGTCGTCGTGGTCGTCAATGCTAGTCACACTCGTGTCGCTGAATCCATGGTGAAATTATGATCCTGGGCCAAGTTAGGAGACAAATTACCAAGCCCGTGAATCTATGGGGCAATTGGGAAACAAATGACTAACCCACATTGCCATGATGAGAGCGGGTGTGTATTAGAGAAAACCCTGCCTTGATCACTGCAACACACAAGCAACCCTGCCAACTTCGCCAAGCACCAGCCCCCTTTGTGTTGGTGTGCTTGCAAAGCTGGCAGGGTTGTGAGCATAGCACATCAACAAGGAGTGATTAGCAACCCTGCCAATTTCGCCAAGCACCAGCCTAACCCGAAGATGGTGGCCAAGGTCAACGGCGGCGGTTCCCAACGGTTTACCGAGAGATTATTTTTGCTTATGTCAAATATCTAATAACACGTGGACCCACCTGTCAAAGTCGCCGTCACCGTCTCCCACCCGTCTCCACGTTTTGTTTGTCATGAACTTAAATTCGGCTCTCGGCATAACTTTGCAGTAGGGCCCGATGATATGCTCTCGGCAAATCTGCGGTTTACTGAAATTAATTTGCCGGCAGGATCTGCCATGAGTATTGCTGCCTTTGCCGTGTGCACTAGGCCTCGGATAATTAAATAGATCTGGTGCAATGCCCCTTGGGTATGACTATAAAAGCTAGAGAATATACATTGCCAGTTGCTTGTTCGTGAAGAGAGATGCTCTATTTTTTTATTTTTTTTATTTTGCGAGAAACTTCCAATCATCTGATGACACTTGGTATGCCGATTGATCAGAGTCTTCGGGTTTAAGCTGCACTCATTTCTTTCTTTATTTCAAGTCTTCAAGACATGCTTGACTTGACCTATGGCTACGATAATGATTAAGTGTGTTGGGAACTGACAAAAAAGCTAGACTGTCACGTTCTGTAAACTACTGTGTTGATATGTATGTATGTATGTATGTATGTATGTATGTATGTCTAGTTGTATGAAATTGCATAGATTTACGTCATTCCACATGCTTGGGTAGCTAATCATCCTGCCAATGGTACCAAAGTCCATGTGAAGGAAGACTTGATATGCCGATCAAGTCTCGATGAATAGGTGAAAATAAAGATGACTGCTACTACATATGAAAGGGGACTTCATATGTATTAGCTGCTAGCTGTTGCATACGTAAAAACGAGAGTAGCTTTTTATGCATTTGTCCATCAGAAATAAATACTCCCAGATTCTCTCTCTGATTTAGAAATTGTAATCCTCTGTAGGTCGGAAAAAATGCATGGTAATAAATAAGGTCATCTGTGATACTGCTATATGATACCATGCATTAGAATACAATAGTATCAGACCTCTTCCAATGGACATGTGATTAGATGAGGTGCTAAGCGCATTAAATACTTTAGCAAATAGAGTCCCCAATGCATAGGTGCTTAACTTGTTGTTGCTAAGCTCTCTTCATTTAATGATTTAGCTACTAAACTCTTTCATGCATTGGTGAGCTTGCTTCATTTAAATGTTTTGCCTAGGTTCACGTGCTTGGCATTTGTTCTTCCGGGGTCATCAAATCAATCAATCTCCTCTTAATTGTCTTGCCACATCAGATTTTTTGCCTACATGGCATGCTTAGCACCTGTACAAGGTGAAGCATTGGGAGGGGCCTCATATGCATAATACTAAGTTATGATACTACCCACTACGAGCAGCCTAAAATACAACCATTCTCCATTTAATGCTAGGTCTGCTACCAATGACATAGAACGAGAACATGAAAATATATTATTCTTCATATATTACAATTTTATTCCTGATAAGTTTATTGCTATAAATTCTTGCACCAACGCACGGGAGTACTATGTAGTAGAATGAAACAACCATGTATATATTACACAACAACAATTACTCTATCCCGAAAAGATGAACCATAGAAGCTCAAGGCTCATAGAAAGCCTCCAAAGGTAAGTGCTTTGGCATGGTTTGACTAGACCCCTCAGTCATGTCAACAAGGTCTTGTTCCACCCTCTCGCAGTCGAAGCACTGAATCATCGTCCCAAGAGCAAGGCCTTGCATGCCCAATTGCTCGGCCGGTCATCGTCGTCTACCCATGCCAAACAGGATCACCATCTTATCTCCATTTCTCCCATCCTCAAACCTGCCAAAATATGTATGCAGATACAAGTTAATTGAGCATCACCACATTTGCCATGCTAATCTAGCACCACTACCTCTCAGGAACGAAGCTTGCTGGTTCATGCCATTGTTGAGGATCCATGTGGATATCAAACATGTAACGAGGAGCATCGTGCCCTGGGGAATGTAGAACCCGCCGACGTGACTCGTAGGGGACGAGTAGCGGCGCCGGCGGGTACAGCCGGAGGGTCTCCATGATGATGCATCGGAGGTAAGCCAGGTTTGGGAGATCGGTCGCCTCGAGAAGCCGTGATGGTTCTCCTATGCACGCATCTATCTCCTCGCGCGCTCTCAGCATCACCTCGGGTGGAGAGCAGTGCCCCGATCATCGTCCTCCTCCGTCCCCCCTCGCCCCCTCCACCTCCTTCTGTTGATCGTCGATCATCCCCTGCAGGAACTTGGTCCGGCTCTCCCACCACATTGTTTTAACACCAACTATACATGGAGGCATTTCCCTTCTCCGGAGTTAGGTTGAAGGGTTGGATTTAGTGGAGGTCGGCGGGCCTAACTGTAACTACTCCTAGATGATACCCGCACGTTGTTGCGGCATAGTTTACAACATATTTCAATGAGATTCCTTGTATGAAAGATGGATGTTTGAAGTAATGGTAATATAAGAGCTAGAATTAAAAATACATATGACTTATTCTGTTTGATTATTGTATATAGTTGTATAATACTCCCTCCGTCCTCCTGCAATTCTTTTATTAAATATAAATATCATAATAAAGTGGAAATTCTTATGCATATTTGCATGTTGAGGTGAGTCTCTTCTCATGCATGTTGCATGATGATGCGGCACGCTTACATGTTTAGAGAAATATATTAGTTGGGATGGGCCTTTTTCCATGTGTGTTGTGTGATGAGATGACATGCTTGTATGTTGAGGAAATTAGTGTTAGTGGGGGTGGGCTTTTCTCCATGCATGTTGTGTGATGAGGTGGCATACTTTGCATGTTAAGAGAAATAGATTAGTGGGAGCTAGCTATTTAGATATGGAAGATTAATTTGGGCGGTAGCTAAGGTTTTATGGTTGGAATTACTAGTATAGTAATCCTTTCTAAAAAAATTACTTCCTTCAATTCATATTAGTTGTTGCTCAAATGGATGTATTTATTACTGAAATACATATATATACATTCGCTTCAGCTACAATTAATATGGATAGGGGGAAATAGTAAAGTAATCCGCGCAAATGTGCCAACAGCATCCATTCAGTTCATATTAGTTGTCGCTTAAATAGATGTATCTAGTACTCAAATCTAATACATTCGTTTCAATGCCAATTAATATGAATCGAGTAGTAAAGTAATCCGCGCAAATGTGCCAACAACATCCATTCAGTTCATATTAGTTATCGCTTAAATAGATGTATCTAGTACTCAAATCTAATACATTCGTTTCAATGTCAATTAATATGAATCGAGTAGTAAAGTAATCCGCGCAAATGTACTAACAGCATCCGTGTTGTTTTATAGAGTATCCATCCCAAAATGTAAGATCATTTTTGACATTATACATTTTGAGACGGAGGAGGGAGTACATAAGAACATCTTCTCTTCTGCATATTATCTTTTCAAAAATACAGCTCTGCATCAAGAGGAACAAAAGATAGAAATAAGAGACATTTTTTTCGAAAAGGGGAGACTCCCCGGTCTCTGCATCAGAACGATGCATACGGCCACCTTTATAAAAGCAAATAGGTTCAACAAGGTCTTAAAGTCGCGAAACAAGTACAGAAAAGCTCACAAAGAGCCAAAAAAGCAGGCCACAAAAAGCCACAACCGGCTGGCACAAGAAAGATAGGAAAACTAATTGCTTATCCTATTACATGACCGCCATCCAAACCGGTTGAAGATATCCCATGCTACCATCTCCCACCGGACAGATCCAGTAACCAAACGCTCCCTGGCCTTCGTCGAAGTGAGTAGCGACCACATACGGATGAACGCAGTGGCCCTAAAGATAACCTGCAAAAAAATGAATAGTTGATGTTCTGTTAAATACCAAATCATTTCTGTAGTTCCAGACTGCCCACAATAAAGCACATACTCCTACGCGAATGTGGCTCGCTGTTTGGGCCTCTATCCCATTAAGCCACGTTTCGAATAACGAGATGACAGAGCTCAGAGGAGTAATGTTAAATGCTATGTGCACCGTCCTCCATAGAACCTTGGCCAACGGACAATCCAGAAAGAGGTGTTTGATAGTTTCACCCCGATCACAGAAGCCACACCTAGTAGGTCCTTTCCAGTTACGCTTTACCAGATTGTCCTTAGTTAAGATGACTTGTTTATGCACAAACCACATAAATACTTTAATTTTCAACGGAACCTTGACTTTCCAAACATATTTGGAATTAGGAATGGAGCTAGAATTGATGACATCAAGATACATTGATTTAACTGTAAACTCCCCAGTCCTAGTAAGCTTCCAGTGTAACTTATCAGGCTGTTGAGACAGCTGAACCTCCATCAGTCTACACACTAAATGGAGCCACGCTTCCCAACGATTTCCGACTAGCGTCCGTCTGAATTGAATATTAAGGGGGGTCGACTGAAGTACTGTTGCAACGTAAGCATCGTGTCGTTGAGCAATACTATAAAGAGACGGGTATTGAAGCGCGAGGGGTGTCTCTCCTAGCCAAGTATCCTCCCAGAACCGCGTGTTGGCGCCATTTCCGATAATGAACTTTGTCCTATTGAAAAAGGCTGTTTTAACTCTCATGAGCCCTTTCCAAAACGGCGAGTCCATCGGCCTCGCTGTCACCTGGGACAATGTTTTGGACTGAAGATACTTACTACGGAGAATCTGCGCCCAAGTGGCCTCAGTCTCAACAGATAACTTATACAGCCACTTGCTGAGAAGACATCTATTCTTGACTTCAAGATTTTCAATACCAAGACCCCCTTGGTCTTTTGGTCGACAAATGATATCCCATTTGGCGAGTCTGTAGTTTCTTTTTAGCTCATCACTCTGCCAGAAGAAGCGGGATCGGTAGAAGTCCAGCCTTTTCCTTACTCCAACTGGAACCTCGAAAAAAGACAAGAGAAACATAGGCATACTCGTGAGAACCGAATTAATGAGAATTAATCAGCCTCCGTATGACATGAGCTTGCCCTTCCAGCAACTCGGTTTCTTCTCAAAGCGATCATCAATGCACTTTCATTCTCTATTTGTCAGCTTACGATGGTGAATTGGTATACCTAAATACGTAAAAGGTAAAGCCCCAAATTCGCACCCAAACAATTGCTTATAAGCCTCTTGTTCGTCATTGGCTCTTCCAAAACAGAACAATTCGCTTTTATGAAAGTTAAACTTTAACCCGGTCAATTGTTCAAATAAGCATAACACCAGCTTCATATTTATCGCTTTCACTATGTCATGCTCCATAAAGATGATCGTATCATCGGCGTACTGTAGGATAGAGACACCTCCGTCCACTAGGTGAGGCACTAAACCACCCACCTGACCAGCCTCCTTAGCCCTTCCTATTAGAATTGCCAACATATCCACTACAATGTTGAACAAAATGGGAGACATCGGGTCACCTTGTCTTAGGCCCTTATGTGTTTGGAAATAATGACCTATGTCGCCATTCACTTTAATTCCAACACTCCCTTTTTGTGTGAAAGACTCTACCTGGCGTTGCCAGGCTTCATCGAAACCTTTCATGCGTAAGGCTTGTTGAAGAAAGGGCCATTTAACTTTATCGTACGCCTTCTTGAAATCCACCTTAAAAACCACACCATCTAGTTTTTTCGAATGAATTTCGTGGAGCGTTTCATGAAGGACCACAACCCCTTCTAGGATGTGTTTTGTCCGGCATGAAAGCATTTTGGGAGTGCTGCACCACATAATGCACAATCTGCGTGAGCCTATTAGTCCAAACCTTGGTAAAAAATGTGACACTAACATTAAGAAGACATGTCGGCCTAAACTACTCAATCCTCACAGCCTCTGTTTTCTTAGGAAGCAGGGTTATCATTCCAAAATTCAGGTGAAATAACTGAAACTGCCCAGAGAATAAATCATGGAATATCGGTAACAAATCCCTCTTAATAATATGCCACCACTTTTTATAAAACTCCGCCGGAAATTCATCCGGCCCTGGAGCCTTATTATTTTTCATCTGAGAAATAGCTTCAAACACCTCCTTCTCTGAAAATGGGGCAGTCAAAATGTCATTCTCATCAGCAGCTGATACGTCTCCAACGTATCTATAATTTTTGATTGCTCCATGCTATATTATCTACTATTTTGGACATTACTCGGCTTTATTATCCACTTTTATATTATTTTTGGGACTAACCTATTAACCGGAGGCCCAGCCCAGAATTGCTGTTGTTTGCCTGTTTTGGGGTTTCGAAGAAAAAGAATATCAAACGGAGTCCAAACGGAATGAAACCTTTGGGAACGTGATTTTCTCAACGAACAAGACCCAGGAGACTTGGACCCTACGTCAACACACAAAAGAGGAGGCCACGAGGTAGGGGCGCGCCTACCCCCCCCCCCAGGCGCGCCCTCCACCCTCGTGGGCCCCCTATTGCTCCACCGGCGTACTCCTTCCTCCTATATATACCTACGTTCCCCCCAAACGATCAGATACGGAGCCAAAACCCTAATTCCACCGTCGCAACTTTCTGTATCCACAAGATCCCATCTTGGGGCCTGTTCCGGAGCTCCGCTGGAGGGGGCATCGATCACGGAGGACTTCTACATCAACACCATAGCCCCTCTGATGAAGTGTGAGTAGTTCACCTCAGACCTACGGGTCCATAGTTAGTAGCTAGATGGCTTCTTCTCTCTTTTTGGATCTCAATACAATGTTCTCCCCCTCTCTTGTGGAGAACTATTCGATGTAATCTTCTTTTTGCGGTGTGTTTGTTGAGACCGATGAATTGTGGGTTTATGATCAAGTCTATCTATGAACAATATTTGAATCTTCTCTGAATTCTTTTATGTATGATTGGTTATCTTTACAAGTCCCTTCGAATTATCAGTTTGTTTTGGCCTACTAGATTGATCTTTCTTGCAATGGGAGAAGTGCTTAGCTTTGGGTTCAATCTTGCGGTGTCCTTTCCAAGTGACAGTAGGGGCAGCAAGGCATGTATTGTATTGTTGCCATCGAGGATAACAAGATGGGGTTTTCATCATATTGCATGAGTTTGTCCCTCTACATCATGTCATCTTGCTTAAGGCGTTACTCTGTTTTCATTAACTTAATACTCTAGATGCATGCTGGATAGCGGTCGATGAGTGGAGTAATAGTAGTAGATGCAGGCAGGAGTCGGTCTACTTGTCTCGGACGTGATGCCTATATACATGATCATGCCTAGATATTCTCATAACTTGTTGGAAATATGCCCTAGAGGCTATAATAAAAGGATTATTATTATATTTCCTTGTTCATGCATTGATAACGAGATCACATCATTAGGAGAATGATGTGATGGACAAGACCCAATCCTAAACATAGCACAAGATCGTATAGTTCGTTTGCTAGAGTTTTCCAATGTCAAGTATCTTTTCCTTAGACCATGAGATCGTGTAACTCCCGGATACCGTAGGAGTGCTTTGGGTGTACCAAACGTCACAACGTAACTGGGTGACTATAAAGGTAGACTACAGGTATCTCCGAAAGTGTCTATTGGGTTGACATGGATCAAGACTGGGATTTGTCACTCCGTATGACGGAGAGGTATCACTGGGCCCACTCGGTAATGCGTCATCATAATGAGCTCAAAGTGACCAAGTGTCTGGTCACGGGATCATGCATTACGGTACGAGTAAAGTGACTTTCCGGTAACGAGATTGAACGAGGTATTGGGATACCGACGATCGAATCTCGGGCAAGTAACATATCGATTGACAAAGGGAATTGCGTACGGGGTTGTTTGAATCCTCGACATCGTGGTTCATCCGATGAGATCATCGTGGAGCATGTGGGAGCCAACATGGGTATACAGATCCCGCTGTTGGTTATTGACCGGAGAGTCGTCTCGGTCATGTCTGCTTGTCTCCCGAACCCGTAGGGTCTACACACTTAAGGTTCGGTGACGCTAGGGTTGTGAAGATATGTATATGCAGTAACCCGAATGTTGTTCGGAGTCCCGAATGAGATCCCGGTTGTCACGAGGAGTTCCGGAATGGTCCGGAGGTAAAGAATTATATATAGGAAGTGCTGTTTCGGCCATCGGGAAAAGTTTCGGGGTCACTGGTACTATGTACCGGGACCACTGGAAGGGTCCCGGGGGTCCATCGGGTGGGGCCACCTATCCCGGAGGGCCCCATGGGCTGAAGTGGGAGGGAACCCAGCCCATAGTGGGCTGGGGCGCCACCCCCCTAGGGCCCATGCGGCTAGGGTTGAGGGGAAACCCTAAAGGGGGCGCCCCCT
This sequence comes from Triticum urartu, assembly GCF_003073215.2. Lineage (NCBI taxonomy): Eukaryota > Viridiplantae > Streptophyta > Magnoliopsida > Poales > Poaceae > Triticum > Triticum urartu. The sequence goes on along the minus strand of NC_053027.1, from coordinate 504,464,039 downwards.
TGCTTGGGGGGCAAGCCCCCCACCCTAGGCCGCCCCCCCCCCTAGTAGATTCCATCTACTAGGGCCGGCGCCCCCCCCTAGCACCCCTATATATAGTGGGGGAGAGGAGGGACTTCATACACCAGCCCCTGGCGCCTCCCTCTCTCCCCGTTACGTCTCTCTCTCGTAGTATAGGCGAAGCCCTGCTACTGTGACGCCCTGCATCCACCACCACGCCGTCGTGCTGCTGGATCTTCATCAACCTCTCCTTCCCCTTGCTGGATCAAGAAGGAGGAGACGTCTCCCGTCCCGTACGTGTGTTGAACGCGGAGGTGCCGTCCGTTCGGCGCTTGGTCATCGGTGATTTGGATCACGTCGTGTACGACTACATCATCACCGTTCTTTGAACGCTTCCGCACGCGATCTACAAAGGTATGTAGATGCATCCGATGGCTCGTTGCTAGTTGAACTCCTAGATGGATCTTGGTGAAACGAGTAGGAAAATTTTTGTTTTCTGCAACGTTCCCCAACAGTGGCATCATGAGCTAGGTCTATGCGTAGTTCTTCTTGCGCGAGTAGAACACAATTTGTTGTGGGCGTAGATTTGTCAACTTTCTTGCCGTTACTAGTCTTTTCTTGCTTCAGCGGTATTGTGGGATGAAGCGGCCCGGACCAACCTTACACGTACGCTTACGTGAGACCGGTTCCACCGACTAACATGCACTAGTTGCATAAGGTGGCTGGCGGGTGTCTGTCTCTCCCACTTTAGTTGGAGCGGATTCGATGAACAGGGTCCTTATGAAGGGTAAATAGAAGTTGACAAATCACGTTGTGGCTTTAACGTAGGTAAAAGACGTTCTTGCTAGAACCCTAATCAGCCACGTAAAACTTGCAACAACAATTAGAGGACGTCTAACTTGTTTTTGCAGCAAGTGGTTTGTGATATGATATGGCCAAAGTTGTGATGAATGATGAATGATCTATATGTGATGTATGAGATGTTCATGCTATTGTAATAGGAATCACGACTTGCATGTCGATGAGTATGACAACCGGCAGGAGCCATAGGAGTTGTCTTTATTCTTTTATATGACCTGCGTGTCATTAAGAAACGCCATGTAAATTACTTTACTTTATTGCTAAACGCGTTAGCCATAGTAGTAGAAGTAATAGTTGGCGAGCAACTTCATGGAGACACGATGATGGAGATCATGATGATGGAGATCATGGTGTCAAGCCGGTGACAAGATGATCATGGAGCCCCAAGATGGAGATCAAAGGAGCTATGTGATATTGGCCATATCATGTCACGTTTATTATTTGATTGCATGTGATGTTTATCATGTTTTGCATCTTGTTTACTTAGAACGACGGTAGTAAATAAGATGATCCCTCATAACAATTTCAAGAAGTGTTCTCCCCTAACTGTGCACCGTTGCTAAAGTTCGTCGTTTCGAAGCACGTGATGATCGGGTGTGATAGATCCTTACGTTCACATACAACGGGTGTAAGACAGTTTTACACATGCAAAACACTTAGGGTTAACTTGACGAGCCTAGCATGTACAGACATGGCCTCGGAACACAGAAGACCGAAAGGTCGAGCATGAGTCGTATGGAAGATACGATCAACATGAAGATGTTCACCGATGTTGACTAGTCCGTCTCACGTGATGATCGACACGGCTAGTTAACTCGGATCATGTAATACTTAGATGACTAGAGGGATGTCTAATCTAAGTGGGAGTTCATTAATAATTTGATTAGATGAACTTAATTATCATGAACTTAGTCTAAAATCTTTGAATATGTCTTGTAGATCAAATGGCCAACGTAGTCCTCAACTTCAACGCGTTCCTAGAGAAAACCAAGCTGAAAGACGATGGCAGCAACTATACGGACTGGGTCCGGAACCTGAGGATCATCCTCATAGCTGCCAAGAAAGATTATGTCCTACAAGCACCGCTAGGTGAAGCTCCCGTCCCACAGAACCAAGACGTTATGAACGCTTGGCAGACACGTGTTGACGACTACTCCCTCGTTCAGTGCGGCATGCTTTACAGCTTAGAGCCGGGGCTCCAAAAACGTTTTGAGAGACATGGAGCATATGAGATGTTCGAAGAGCTGAAAATGGTTTTTCAAGCTCATGCCCGGATCGAGAGATATGAAGTCTCCGATAAGTTCTTCAGCTGTAAGATGGAGGAAAATAGTTCTGTCAGTGAGCACATACTCACTATGTCTGGGTTACATAACCGCTTGTCTCAGCTGGGAGTTAATCTCCCGGATGATGCGGTCATTGACAGAATCCTCCAGTCGCTTCCACCAAGCTACAAGAGCTTTGTGATGAACTTCAACATGCAGGGGATGCAAAAGACCATTCCTGAGTTGTTTCTCAATGCTGAAATCAGCGGAGGTAGAAGTCAAGAAGGAACATCAAGTGTTGATGGTCAATAAAACCACTAAGTTCAAGAAAGGCAAGGGTAAAAAGAACTTCAAGAAGGACGGCAAGGAGGTTGCTGCGCCCGGCAAGCAAGCTGCCGGGAAGAAGCCAAAGAATGGACCCAAGCCCGAGACTAAGTGCTTTTATTGCAAGGGAAGCGGTCACTGGAAGCGGAACTGCCCTAAATACTTAGCAGACAAGAAGGCCGGCAAAACAAAAGGTATATTTGATATACATGTAATTGATGTGTACCTTACCAGTACTCGTAGTGACTCCTGGGTATTTGATACTGGTGCCGTTGCTCATATTTGTAACTCACAGCAGGAGCTGCGGAATAAACGGAGACTGGCGAAGGACGAGGTGACGATGCGCGTCGGGAATGGTTCCAAGGTCGATGTGATCGCCGTCGGCACGCTGCCTCTACATTTACCTACGGGATTAGTTTTAAACCTCAATAATTGTTATTTAGTGCCAGCTTTGAGCATGAACATTGTATCGGGATCTCGTTTAATTCGAGATGGCTACTCATTTAAATCTGAGAATAATGGTTATTCTATTTATATGAGAGATATGTTTTATGGTCATGCTCCTATGGTAAATGGTTTATTCTTAATGAATCTCGAGCGTATTGCTACACATATTCATAGTGTGAGTACCAAAAGATGTAAGGTTGATAATGATAGTCCCACATACTTGTGGCACTGCCGCCTTGGTCACATAGGTGTCAAACGCATGAAGAAGCTCCATGCAGATGGACTTTTAGAGTCTCTTGATTATGAATCATTTGACACGTGCGAACCATGCCTCATGGGTAAAATGACCAAGACTCCGTTCTCAGGAACAATGGAGCGAGCAACCAACTTATTGGAAATCATACATACTGATGTGTGCGGTCCAATGAGTGTTGAGGCTCGCGGTGGCTATCGTTATGTTCTCACCCTCACTGATGACTTAAGTAGATATGGGTATGTCTACTTAATGAAACACAAGTCTGAAACCTTTGAAAAGTTCAAGGAATTTCAGAGTGAAGTTGAGAATCAACGTGACAGGAAGATCAAGTTTCTATGATCAGATCGTGGAGGAGAATACTTGAGTCACGAATTTGGCACACACTTAAGAAAATGTGGAATAGTTTCACAACTAACGCCGCCTAGAACACCTCAGCGTAATGGTGTGTCCGAACATCGTAATCGCACTTTATTAGATATGGTGCGATCTATGATGTCTCTTGCCGATTTACCGTTATCTTTTTGGGGCTATGCTTTAGAGACTGCCGCATTCACTTTAAATAGGGCTCCGTCGAAATCCGTTGAGACGACACCGTATGAATTATGGTTTGGGAAGAAACCTAAGCTGTCGTTTCTAAAAGTTTGGGGATGCGATGCTTATGTCAAGAAACTTCAACCTGAAAAGCTCGAACCCAAGTCGGAAAAATGCGTCTTCATAGGATACCCTAAAGAAACTTATGGGTATACCTTCTACCTCAGATCCCAAGGCAAGATCTTTATTGCCAGGAATGGATTCTTTCTAGAGAAAGAGTTTCTCTCGAAAGAAGTAAGTGGGAGGAAAGTAGAGCTTGATGAAGTATTACCTCTTGAACCGGTAAATGGCGCAACTCAAGAAAATGTTCCTGAGGTGCCTGCACTGACTAGAGAGGAAGTTAATGATGATGATCAAGATACTTCTGATCAAGCTCCTACTGAAATTCGAAGGTCCACAAGGACACGTTCCGCACCAGAGTGGTACGGCAACCCTGTCTTGGAAATCATGTTGTTAGACAACAGTGAACCTTCGAACTATGAAGAAGCGATGGCGGGCCCGGATTCCGACAAATGGCTAGAAGCCATGAAATCCGAGATAGGCCACAAGGACACGTTCCGCACCAGAGTGGTACGGCAACCCTGTCTTGGAAATCATGTTGTTAGACAACAGTGAACCTTCGAACTATGAAGAAGCGATGGCGGGCCCGGATTCCGACAAATGGCTAGAAGCCATGAAATCCGAGATAGGATCCATGTATGAAAACGAAGTATGGACTTTGACTGACTTGCCCGTTGAACGGCGAGCCATAGAAAATAAATGGATCTTTAAGAAGAAGACAGACGCGGATGGTAATGTGACCATCTATAAAGCTAGGCTTGTCGCTAAGGGTTATCGACAAGTTCAAGGGGTTGACTACGATGAGACTTTCTCACCGGTAGCGAAGCTGAAGTCCGTCCGAATCATGTTAGCGATTGTCGCATTCTATGATTATGAAATATGGCAAATGGACGTCAAAACGGCATTCCTTAATGGTTTCCTTAAGGAAGAATTGTATATGATGCAGCCGGAAGGTTTTATTGATCCTAAGAATGCTTACAAGGTGTGCAAGCTCCAACGCTCGATTTATGGGCTGGTGCAAGCATCTCGGAGTTGGAACATTCGCTTTGATGAGATGATCAAAGCGTTTGGGTTTACGCAGACTTATGGAGAAGCCTGCGTTTACAAGAAAGTGAGTAGGAGCTCTGTAGCATTTCTCATATTATATGTAGATGACATACTTTTGATGGGAAATGATATAGAACTCTTGGACAGGCATTAAGGCCTACTTGAATAAGAGTTTTTCAATGAAGGACCTTGGAGAAGCTGCTTATATATTAGGCATCAAGATCTATAGAGATAGATCAAGACGCCTCATAGGTCTTTCACAAAGCACATACCTTGATAAGATATTTGGAAGAAGTTCAATATGGATCAATCTAGAAGGGGTCTTGCCTGTTGTTGCAAGGTATGAAATTGAGCTCAGCTCAATGTCCGACCACGGCAGAAGATATAGAAGAGATGAGCGTCATCCCCTATGCATCAGCCATAGGTTCTATTATGTATGCCATGCTATGTACCAGACCTGATGTAAACCTTGCCGTAAGTTTGGTAGGAAGGTACCAAAGTAATCCCGGCAAGGAACACTTGGACAGCGGTCAAGAATATCCTGAAGTACCTGAAAAGGACTAAGGAAATGTTTCTCGTTTATGGAGGTGACGAAGAGCTCGTCGTAAAGGGTTACGTCGACTAGCTTCGACACAGATCTGGATGACTCTAAGTCACAAACCGGATACGTGTATATGTTGAATGGTGGAGAATGGTGGGGCAGTAAGCTGGTGCAGTTGCAAGCAGATCGTCGTGGCGGGATCTACATGTGAAGCGGAGTACATGGCAGCCTCGGAGGCAGCGCATGAAGCAATTTGGGTGAAGGAGTTCATCACCTACCTAGGAGTCATACCCAATGCGTCGGGCCAATCAAACTCTTCTGTGACAACACTGGAGCTATTGCACTTGCCAAGGAGCCCAGGTTTCACAAGAAGACCAGGCACATCAAGCGTCCCTTCAACTCCATTCGTGAAAATGTTCAAGATGGAGACATAGATATTTATAAAGTACATACAGACCTGAATGTAGAAGATCCGTTGACTAAACCTCTCCATAGAGCAAAACATGATCAACACAATAATTCCATGGGTGTTCGATTCATCACAATGTAACTAGATTATTGTCTCTAGTGCAAGTGGGAGACTGTTGGAAATATGCCCTAGAGGCTATAATAAAAGGATTATTATTATATTTCCTTGTTCATGATAATTGTCTTTTATTCATGCTATAATTGTGTTCTCCGGAAATCGTAATACATGTGTGAATACATAGACACCAACATGTCCCTAGTAAGCCTCTAGTTGACTAGCTCGTTGATCAACAGATAGTCATGGTTTCCTGACTATGGACATTGGATGCCATTGATAACGAGATCACATCATTAGGAGAATGATGTGATGGACAAGACCCAATCCTAAACATAGCACAAGATCGTATAGTTTGTTTGCTAGAGTGTTTCCAATGTCAAGTGTCTTTTCCTTAGACCATGAGATCGTGTAACTCCCGGATACCGTAGGAGTGCTTTGGGTGTACCAAACGTCACAACGTAACTGGGTGACTATAAAGGTATACTACGGGTATCTCCGAAAATGTCTGTTGGGTTGACACGGATCAAGACTGGGATTTGTCACTCCGTATGATGGAGAGGTATCTCTGGGCCCACTCGGTAATGCATCATCATAATGAGCTCAAAGTGACCAAGTGTCTAGTCATGGGATCATGCATTACGGTACGAGTAAAGTGACTTGCCGGTAACGAGATTGAATGAGGTATTGGGATACCGACGATCGAATCTCGGGCAAGTAACATACCGATTGACAAAGGGAATTGTATACGGGGTTGCTTGAATCCTCGACATCGTGGTTCATCCGATGATATCATCGAGGAGCATGTGGGAGCCAACATGGGTATCCAGATCCCATTGTTGGTTATAGACCGGAGAGCCGTCTCGGTCATGTCTACATGTCTCCCGAACCCGTAGGGTCTACACACTTAAGGTTCGGTGACGCTAGGGTTGTAGAGATATGAATATGCAGTAACCCGAAAGTTGTTCAGAGTCCCGGATGAGATCCCGGACGTCACGAGGAGTTCCGGAATGGTCCGGAGGTGAAGAATTATATATAGGAAGTGCAGTTTCGGCCATCGGGAGAGTTTCGGGGATCACCGGTATTGTACCGGGACCACCGAAAGGGTCCCGGGGGTCCACCGGGTGGGGCCACCCATCCTGGAGGGCCCCATGGGCTAAAGTGGGGAGGGGAACCAGCCCATAGTGGGCTGTTGCTCCCCCCTTGGCCCACCCCATGCGCCAAGGGTTGGGAACCCTAGGGTGGGGGGGCGCCCCACCTGGTTTGGGGGCACTCCACCCCTTGGTCGCCGCCCCCCCTAGGAGATCCCATCTCCTAGGGCCGGCGCACCCCCTAGGGGGCCTATATAAAGGGGGGAAGGGAGGGGCAGCCGCACCCTTGACCCTTGGCGCCTCCCTCTCCCCTGCTACACCTCTCCCTCTCGCAGAAGAACGGCGAAGCCCTGCTGCGGTGACTGCTGCATCCACCACCACGCCGTCGTGCTGCTGGATCTTCATCAACCTCTCCTCCCCCTTGCTGGATCAACAAGGAGGAGACGTCACGCTGACCGTACGTGTGTTGAACACGGAGGTGCCATCCGTTCGGCGCTAGGATCTCCGGTGATTTGGATCACGTCGAGTACGACTTCCTCATCCCCGTTCTTTGAATGCTTCCGCGCGTGATCTACAAAGGTATGTAGATGCAATCCGATCACTCGTTGCTAGATGAACTCATAGATGGATCTTGGTGAAACCGTAGGAAAATTTTTGTTTTTTGCAACGTTCCCCAACATAACTATGCTCAATTATGTCAATTGCTCAACAGTAATTTGTTCACCCACCGTAGAATACTTATGCTCTCGAGAGAAGCCACTAGTGAAACCTATGGCCCCCGGGTCTATCTTCATCATATTAATCTCCTACTACTTAGTTATTTCCTTTGCTTTTATTTTATTTTGCATCTTTATCACAAAAATACCAAAAATATTATCTTATCATATCTATCAGATCTCACTCTCGTAAGTGGATGTGTAGGGATTGACAACCCCTTATCGCGTTGGTTGCGAGGATTTATTTGTTTTGTGCAGGTGCGAGGGACTCGCGCGTAGCCTCCTACTGGATTGATACCTTGGTTCTCAAAAACTGAGGGAAATACTTACGCTACTTTGATGCATCATCCCTTCCTCTTCGGGGAAAACCAACGGAGTGCTCAAGAGGTAGCAAGAAGGATTTCTGGCGCCGTTGCCGGGGAGGTCTACGCAAAAGTCAATATACCAAGTACCCATCACATACCCTTATCTCCCACATTACATTATTTGCCATTTGCCTCTCGTTTTCCTCTCCCCCACTTCACCCTTGCTGTTTTATTCGCCCTCTCTCTCTATCCTCCCTCTCTTTCTCTATTTGCCTCTTTTTGCCCACTTGCTTTTTGTTTGCTTGTGTGTTAGTTTGCTTGCTTGCCACTATGGCTCTACCTAAATTTGGTGATCTTCACCTTAAAAGGTTAGAAGAGATCGAAAGCAATGTTAGGAGTTTTATGGTTTTGCAATTTGAACATAATAGTTTCTTCAGAAACGAGCTTAAGGAACAGAAAAGTTTTATGAGTTTTATGAATAAAGAGCTTGATGATATGTCTAAAGAATTTGATGGTTTAAGATCCCAGATTGCTCGTCTTGAGAAATTGACTGCTGAAATTTCGGATAGGCAGGCTACCTTAGTTAATAGGATGGCCGCTAAACCGGATTGCTATGAGAATAAAGATGAAGATCTAAAAGTTATTGATGTGTCCCCTATAAATCTTTGTTTTTCAATATGAATCTTGATAATGATGGGACTGAATATGATCCACCTTTACCTAGAAGGCGTTCCAAGAATTCAGAATTTTTTGATCTTGATGCAAAAATTGATAAAAGTGGGATTGAAGAAATTAAAACCGTAGATGTTGCTAAACCCACTATTATGGATTTCAAGGAATTTAACTATGAAAATTGCTCTTTGATTGATTGTATTTCCTTGTTGCAATCTGTGCTAAATTCTCCTCACGCTTATAGTCAAAATAAATCGTTTACTAAACATATCATTGATGCCTTGATGCAATATTATGAAGAAAAACTTGAATTGGAAGTTTCTATCCCTAGAAAACTTTATGATGCCTTGATGCTTTATGTGATTTGGGTGCTAGTGTTTCCACGATTCCAAAGACTTTGTGTGATTTGTTAGGTTTCCGTGATTTTGATGATTGCTCTCTAAACTTGCACCTCACGGATTCCACTATTAAGAAACCTATGGGAAGAATTAATGATGTTCTTATTTTTGCAAATAGGAATTATGTGTCCGTAGATTTTATTGTTCTTGATATAGATTGCAATCCTTCATGTCCTATTATTCTTGGTAGACCTTTCCTTAGAACGATTGGTGCAATTATTGATATGAAGGAAGGAAATATTAGATTCCAATTTACATTAAGGAAATGTATGGAACACTTTCCTAGAAAGAAAATTAAATTACCTTATGAATCAATCATGAGAGCCATTTATGGATTACCTACCAAAGATGACAATACCTAGATCTATCCTTTCTTGTTATGCCTAGCTAGGGGCGTTAAACAATAGCGCTTGTTGGGAGGCAACCCAATTTTATTTTTATTCCTTACTTTTTTCTCCTGTTTAGTAATAAATAATTTATCTATCCTCTGTTTTGGTTGTGTTTTTTGTGTTTAATTAGTGTTTGTGTCAAGTACAACCGTTGGGGAGAATTGAGGAAAGTCTTGTTACACTTGCTGTAAAAAACAGAAACTTTAGCGCTCACGAGAACTGCTGCCATTTTTATTTGGAAAGTGTTATTTAGGTAATTCTTTTTGCAGATGATTAATAGATAAATTCCTCACGTCCAGCAATTTATTTTAGAATTTTTTGGGTTGCATATCTTGTGCTAGCTACAGATTACTACAGATTGTTCTGTTTTTGACAGATTCTGTTTTTCGTGTGTTGTTTGCTTATTTTGATGAATCTATGGCTAGTAAAATAGTTTATAAACCATAGAGAAGTTGGAATACAATAGTTTTAAAACCAATACAAATAAATAATGAGTTCATTACAGTACCTTGAAGTGGTATTTTGTTTTCTTTTGCTAACGGAGCTCACGAGATTTTCTACTTTGCGTTTTGTGTTGTGAAGTTTTCAAGTTTTGGGTAAAGATTTGATGGATTATGGAACAAGGAGTGGCAAGAGCCTAAGCTTGGGGATGCCCATGGCACCCCCAAGATAATCTAAGGACACCTAAAAGCCAAATCTTGGGGATGCCCCGGAAGGCATCCCCTCTTTCGTCTACTTCTATCGGTAACTTTACTTGGAGCTATATTTTTATTCGCCACATGATATGTGTTTTGCTTGGAGCGTCTTGTATGATTTGAATATTTACTTTTTAGTTTACCACAATCATCCTTGCTGTACACACCTTTTGAGAGAGCCATACATGATTTGGAATTTGTTAGAATACTCTATGTGCTTCGCTTATATCTTTTGAGTTATATAGTTTTGCTCTAGTACTTCACTTATATCTTTTAGAGCACGGTGGTGGATTTGTTTTATAGAAACTATTGATCTCTCATGCTTCACTTAGATTATTTTGAGAGTCTTAAATAGCATGGTAATTTGCTTAAAATCCTAATATGCTAGGTATTCAAGATTAGTAAAGTTTTCTTATGAGTGTTTTGAATACTAAGAGAAGTTTGATGCTTGATGATTGTTTTGAGATATGAAGGTAATAATATCAAAGCCGTGCTAGTTGAGTAGTTGTGAAATTGAGAAATGCTTGTGTTGAAGTTTGCAAGTCCCGTAGCATGCACGTATGGTAAACGTTATGTAACAAATTTGAAACATGAGGTGTTATTTGATTATCCTCCTTATGAGTGGCGGTCGGGGTCGAGCGATGGTCTTTTCCTACCAATCTATCCTCCTATGAGCATGCGCGTAGTGCCGAGGTTTTTGATGACTTGTAGATTTTTGCAATAAGTATGTGAGTTCTTTATGACTAATGTTGAGTCCATGGATTATACGCACTCTCACCCTTCCATCCTTGCTAGCCTCTTCGGTACCGTGCATTGGCCTTTCTCACATTGAGAGTTGGTGCAAACTTCATCGGTGCATCCAAACCCCGTGATATGATACGCTCTTTCACACAGAAACCTCCTTATATCTTCCTCAAAACAGTCACCATACCTACCTATTATGGCATTTCCATAGCCATTCCGAGATATATTGCCATGCAACTTTCCACCATTCTGTTTATCATGACATATTCATCATTGTCATATTGCTTAGGATGATCATGTAGTTGACATAGTATTTGTGGCAAAGCCACCGTTCATAATTCTTTCATACATGTCACTCTTGGTTCATTGCATATCCCGGTACACCGCCAGAGGCATTCATATGGAGTCATATTTTGTTCTAGTATCGAGTTGTAATCATTGAGTTGTAAATAAAGAGAAGTGTGATGATCATCATTTTCTAGAGCATTGTCCCAAGTGAGGAATTACAAAAAAAGAAGAAGGTCTAAAAAAAGAGAAAGGCCATAAAGAAAAAGAGAAGGCCCAAAAAAATGAGAGAAAAAGAGAGAAGGGACAATGTTAGTATCCTTTGCCACACTTGTGCTTCAAAATAGCACCATAATCTTCATGATAGAGAGTCTCTTGTTTTGTCACTTTCATATACTAGTGGGATTTTTCATTATAGAACTTGGCTTGTATATTCCAACAACGGGCCTCCTCAAGTGCCCTAGGTCTTCGTGAGCAAGCAAGTTGGATGCACACCCACTTAGTTTCTTTTGTTGAGCTTCCATACATTTGTAGCTCTAGTGCATCCGTTGCATGGCAATCCCTACTCCTTGCATTAACATCAATCGGTGGGCATCTCCATAGCCCATTGATTAGCCACGTTGATGTGAGACTTTCTCCTTTTTTGTCTTCTTCACATAACCCCCCTCATTATATTCTATTCCACCCATAGTGCTATGTCCATGGCTCGCGCTCATATATTGCGTGAAAGTTTATAGGTTTGAGATTACTAAAGTATTAAACAATTGCTTGGCTTGTCATCGGGGTTGTGCATGATGAGAGCATTCTTGTGTGACGAAAATGGAGCATGACTAAACTATATGATTTTGTAGGGATGAAATTTCTTTGGCCATGTTATTTTGAGAAGACATAATTGCTTTGTTAGTATGTTTGAAGTATTATTATTTTTATGTCAATATAAATTTTTGTCTTGAATCTTTAGGATCTGAATATTCATACCACAATAAGAAGAATTACATTAAAATCATGCCAAGTAGCACTCCACATCAAAAATTCTGTTTTTATCATTTACCTACTCGAGGACGAGCAGGAATTAAGCATGGGGATGCTTGATACCGTCGGCGTTCTGGGAACGGGGGTCCCCAGACTTGCCTGCCTGCGGCTTGCGGCGTGGCTCAAAGGGGGGCCCAGCGCGGCCCATCTTCACCAACACAAACCCAAGACCCTCGCGAGGGGCCAAGCCTCACGGGGCGGACGACGCGGAGCTTCCTCAGGCACGGCCTCGTCAGGCTGGCTCACGAGGAGGCGGAGAGATCAAGGCGGGGTACCTCACGAGGTGCCCGTGACGCAAGCCATGACAACCGGGGGCGCCAGGTGGGTGCCAGCCCGCGCAGCGTCCTCCCTTCCTCTTTGGTGCAAAGGGGGCAAGCGCAGCCGCGAAGTACCGAGGCATCAGGCAAAGGTTGCCATTTTGGTGCAACGAGACCAAGACCAGGAGGACTACAAGACAGAGGTCACCGTGGAGCCCAAGACGGCGTCATCACCAGAGCTTTGCGCAGGCGAAGACTACTTTTGTCAGGATAGTTGATACTAGCTGTCCCCCTTCAAATTAGCCCGGCAATGTTGGCTCCCTTCCCGCTCGATATTTGGGAAGAGGACCAGGGCCTCTATAAATAGGACCAGCCACCCACAGCGCAAAGGGGGCAGGCAGGGAAAGAGAGAGAGAGGACGGACAAAGAGAGAGAGAGAGAGAGAGAGAGAGAAAGGCGACTGAGCTCCTCCCAGCAGTTCATCACCCCAGTCAAGAACAGACCCTCGCGAGGTTGTTCTTCCTTGTATTGTTCATCATCATCAGCCCAAGAGGCAATCCACCACACCACACACTAGTGTAGGGTATTACACCACAACGGTGGCCCGAACCAGTATAAACCCTGTGTCTCTTGCGTTGTTCTTTCCTTAGTTCAGATCCTAGCAAGGCGGGGGGGTGTAGGTATGTAGGAGGCGAAATCTCCGCGCGCACCCCAGTGTTCAAACCTCAAGGGTCTGCCGGAACCCGAAATCCGACATTTGGCGCGCCAGGTAGGGGGTGCGCCAGGATTCGTCTTCCACCACCCCGTTCTCCTCCGACCATCACGCCCATGTCTGACGCTTGTCGGGCCCGCGCTGAGCGCCGGGCCGCGCTCGCTTCCGCGTCGCCCAGACGGCCCCTGTCGGCAGGCGACCTCGCCGTTCCCCGTCACCTGCCATCAACGCCGCCACCGGCCCAGCGGGGGACGAGCATCAAGCATCGTCCCAGCATCCGTCCGTGCGGCAAGACGACCGCACCGCAACTCCCTCGCTCACCCCAGCTGGTTCTTCATCCCGCGCGCTCCGCGCGCCCATGGAGGCTCGGGCTGCACTCATCGCGGCGAACAAGCTCCTGCGCTACCGTCCCGTCGACGACGTCTACGAAGAATGGCTCGACCGCATCGCCGAGCTCGTCTGCGCCGCAGGGGGCTCTCCTGCGCCGTCCGTTCCGCTGCACCGCACCCTGCCCCGCGTGGGCAGTGAAGCTCCGGCGGCGCCCCGGCCGCCTCCTCCTCAGGAAGGCGCCATGGCTCCAAGGCGCGAGGCCCCTGGGCGGAACCCGCTCCGTCAGGCGCCAGCGCAGCAAGAGCAGAGCTGTCAAGAAGTCCCTCGCCCACAAGAAGCTGCCCGGGCGCTCCCTGCTCCAGCACGTCGTGACCATGCTCCTGCTCCCGCGCGTCAAGACCCTGCGCCGCTCCCAGCTGCAACGCCTGGGGACATGCAAGACCAAGTTCCCCGTCATCCAAGGCCTCCCGTGGTCAGAGAAGGCTGTCGCGCCTTCACCGCCGAGCTACACAACGTCGCGTGGCCCGACAAGTTCAAGCCAGACTTGCCTCCTCGCTACGACGGCACGGCTGACCCTGCGGAGTTCCTCCAGCTCTACGAGCTGGGCATCGAAGCTTCCAACAGAGACGAGAAGGTCATGGCGAACTGGTTCCCCATGGCACTCAAGGACGGGGCCCGCACCTAGCTCCTGAACCTGGCTCCAGGCACAATCTCCTCCTGGGACGAGATGTGCACCCGCTTCATCGCCAACTTCCAAGGCACTCGCGACTGGCCACCCACCGTGAGCGACATGCGCCGCATCAAGCAACAGCCCGGGGAGACCCTGCAGAAGTACATACAGCGCTTCAACAACGCGTGCCTCAAGATTCCCAAGGTGACTGAGGAGTCCATCATCTCGGCCTTCTCCGACGGCGTGCGCGACGTCAAGATGAAGGAGGAGCTGGCGATGCATGAAGACCTGTGCACTTCCTTGGAACTATTCAACCTGGCAACCAAGTGCGCCAGGGCCGAGGAAGGGCGTCTCTCGCTCCTCGAGCTGCCTGCCGCAGACCCGGAAGAGAAGAAGCCCAAGGCCAAGGATGTGAAGCACAAGGGGTGCCGTGGTCGCGGCAGAACCAGACACCAAGCGGGGCAGAGATCAGCCCGAACCTTCCAAGGGCAGCCGGTACTGTGTGTACCACGACCTCCACACCCACACACCAACGAATGTCAAGAGCTCCGAGCCGTGCGAGAAGGAAGGATCGGCCGTTGCCCTGACCGCAGTGACCGGGGCTACGACCGAGGAGGAGGAAGGAACGCAGGACGCTGAGAAGACCGTGGCCCGCGCCAAGGGTGGCGCGATCAACCTCGCGAGGATCGCTGGCAAGACCCGCCTCGCGAGGAAGGCTAGAGAGATCAGCCTCACGAGGGAAACTGGAGGGATCAGCCTCGCGAGGAGCGCCCGCAAGGCAACGTAGGCCTCCCACCGCTGCCACCGCAGCCAAGGAGAAACGAGGACCGCCACCAGGACGAGGGGGCTGGGGGCTTCCAGGAGCCGCGCGCGATCGCCTGCATCCTGGGCGGGGCACAAGCCCCAGCCTCTCAGCGCATCTTCAAGTAGTTCGCCCGCGAAGTGAACGCAGTCCTCCCCAGGCTCGAAGCCACACGCCCTCTCAGGTGGTCGGCGTGCGCCATCACGTTCAGCTCAGCAGATCAGCTCAAGTGTGCGGCTACAGCCGGAGTCCTCCCGATGCTTTGTTCCCCAATCATCAGCAACGTGGTGGTCACCAAGACCCTCATCGATGGCGGGGCAGGGCTCAACGTCCTGTCCGTGGAAACATTCAACAACCTCCAAGTGCCCTACAGCCAGCTTCAGCCAACCAAGCCTTTCTCCGGTATCACCGACGGCTCCACGGTCCCGATTGGGCAGGTTCGCCTCCCTGTCACCTTCGGGGCACGCGACAACTACCGCACCGAGCTCATCGACTTCGACGTCGCTCACATTCGCCTGCCATACAACGCCATCCTTGGGTACCCAGCGCTGGCCAAGCTCATGGCCGTAACTCACCACGGCTACAACGTCCTCAAGATGCCAGGAAGCGGCGGAGTCATCACGGTGCCATGTGAAGAGAAGGACGCGGTGTGTTCCCTGGAACGAGCCTTTCAGGCCGCGTCACTGGAAGACCCAGATTGTGGAAGCAGGAGGCCTCCCGAGACCGCCCCTAAGAAGAAGAAGACATCGTCCGGCCCGACCACTCAGGAGGAAGGCCCCTCTGGGCCCTCGCCTGCCCAGGGGGAACCTCCTTCCATCGCATAGGAAAGCGCGCCCGGTGCCCTCCTCAGGCAGGGATCGGGGGCTCTCCCCTGGAGGGCCACCGACCTAGCCAGGGTCACGAGGGAGGCGCTTGGGCACCACATGGAGGCGTGTTTCGAAGAACGTTTCCCTCAAGAAGGAGCAAGGCAAGGAGATCCAGACCCTCAGGAGTTCGTCAGCAAGGCCATTCAGGAGCTACAGGAGTCAAGAGTCATGAAAGGCGGCCGCCGCCTACCCGCAGTGGCTCCCCATCCAGGCGAGGATGGTGGGCTGCGCGTCTGCATCGACATACCAGGGCTCAACCGAGTCGCCTCTCTGGAGCGCCTCTGGCCCTCGTGAGTGGGGCGCTGCGGAGGCCCACCCCACAGCTACGTTCGCATGCCTTACGGCTTGCCGAACGCGACTGACACGTACCAGCGCCTCATGAGGGGCATCACGGAGGCACGAGAGGCCAGGCGTTCCGCAGCCCTGGCAGGGATGGAGATGGCCCGTGAGGAGCCGCCAGCGCCTCCGGAGCCCCCCGAGGCCCCTAGGCCTGGGGGCTCGTGAGGATCGGCTCCCGCAGCCCACCGAGCCTGCTACACCAACGCTCCTTCATCCTCAACATCATCAGGTGACATCTTTCGAGTTTTATTTCCAGCTGGGAGTGCCCCCCAGGGCTGCATTATTCCCATGCCGCGTGGGTCCGTCCCTGCGGCGTGTATCCCTTTTTTATTCCATGTTGTTAGCTTACCTTGTTGGGGGCACCCCTCGGGCTGCATGACCCCCAAGTCGCTCGGGCCTGACCCAGTGATGTCTGCATTCCCAGCATCTATTTGAACGAATCCACTCCTTCGCGGCTAATGTGCTTTACCTAGTTGCCTGCTCAGTTGACGCCAACTAACGGAGCTGCTCCCAAACGGCACGACGCTTGCGCATGGGTCCGTCCCTGCAACGCTGACAAACCTGAATGGCTGAGCTCTGGCCGCGGCAGCCCCGCATAGCGTCACCTCGTCAAGCCTTCAGTGCCTCACTACCCCTTGGAAGCAACCAACGGCTGACTGTCAGTTGTCATGGCAACCCCTTGTTTTTTTCTATGATGGACCTGCAGGACCTCCTGAAGGAGCTGTGTTAGGCGAGGCCCTTGCGGTGTCTCCTTCGCTCTCATCCGCGTGAACCGCTTGCACGTTAAAGGGGGGGTGCCTGAGCATCGCGACTCAGGGCTCCTACTGGCTCTCCAGCCCTCACCCTCTGGCCTTGACCACGGCATCGCGACCTGGCATACCAGCGACGGCTGAGACTCGCTCGAGGGCCGGGACCTGAGGACGTAGAGCAGAAAGGGGAGCGAAGGCGAGAGGGGAGAGACACACGAGGACCTCGCTGAGCAACCTCGCGCCTGCCGATGCACGGACCCGGCGACACACCAGAGAGCGGCCCCTGATCCTCGAGATAAGTCATCACCCGGAAGCGCCAGCTGCCGTGGCACCATCCCCGCACCTAATGCTATCACGTGTTAGCGACGCCGCTCTCCTTTCTCACCAAGCGACGGCTGCTTGGGCGCCAAAGGGGACCTCCTGAGCATCGTGACTCAGGGGCTCTTACCGGACTCCGGGTTGCTCACCTCCTGGCCTTGACCACGGCATCGCGACCTGGCATACCAGCGACGGCTGAAGCCGCCTTGGGACTGGGACCTGTCGGTGCAGAGCACCAAGCCCTCGTGAGGTTCGAAAGGGAGGACTGAGATAAGACGGAATGAGCAACTCGCGCAATTCTACAACAAGGGTTGTATTAACAAACAGGATCACAGGCACCTTACAAGCCCCCACGGGGTGCGTTTTTGATTCCTCGCAGGGAACAGATCCTAAAGGGACTCAAACTACGCACGACCCTACAAAAGACGCCATCATCAACAGTGGGCTGTCAAGCACCGACGCCAACCCCATCCAGATCAGAGTCGGTGGCGGCCTGACGAGCCCGCCCTACTCCAGGAGCGGCGCCGGCTCGGGGGCTCGTAGCTGTCGTCGCTTGTCTCCGGAGTCGCGAAGAGCTCACCGGAGTCGCTGGAGCCTCCGACGCCTCCACCGCCTGAGGAGCCGCCAAGGGAGCGGTTGGCGGGCCCAGTCCTCGTCGCGGCAGGGTACGGGCCACCTTCCCCGGGGCAGCACTCCAGCCGGCGCTCGCTCGCATCGAAGACCTTGAAGAGCATCACCGAAGCACCGTCATAATCCAAGTGGACCGCGAAGACGCCCCTTACCCTGCAAACCCGGGCGATCTCTCTCCAGCCCCGAGACATGAAGACCTCGCCCGGGGCAACGACCGCGACCTCTGCCTCGGTCGCGAGGGTGCTGCAGCCGGTGTGCTGCAGCCAGAGCTCCAGGGGCTCCCCCTGCGGGATGATGGAGGCGGAGAAGGGAGGAAGGCGGATCCAAGACTGAAGAGGAATGGCGACGTGGAGCACGAACTCTTGGGAGGAGCCCTCGGTGTGGACCCCAGGAGGGACGACCCACACCTTCGTGACCCGTCGGCGCCGACGGCGGCGCCGCCCATGGCGGTCAGCATCAGCTCCTTCGGGGCCCTCGACGTGGGCGTACAATGGCAGCAGGAACCCTGGCGGCACCCGCTCGCACCAAGGCCTCGACACCATCTGAAGGGCCCCTTCGTCCGGGCCACAGGGGACGAGCCGTTTCTTCGGCGGAAGTGGGTCTGGATCCTCTCGGGGAGCTTTTCCTTTCTCTGCCATCAGGAACCGGCGGATCGGAGCCATCGCAGCAAGACGGGGCAAGGATCGGAAAGAAGGAGAAGCAAGGAGGGATGGACTGGAAGGGCGCGCGCTGTCCCATACTTATGGCCGGCGAAGGCCAACCGCCGACCTCCACGACTACAGGTAATCATGACCCACTTTGCATGCAGGGACTTGTCCAATTCGTGCAGTTGCCGAGGCGCCATGGGGAAGTGGAGGCACCCACGTCCAATCAACCGCCACGCGGCGCCCAAGGCCGCAGGCTGTTAGGGCCCGCGGCGCTTCGCCCTTGCCCTTCCGCCTCCCTGCACGGCCAAGTCCGGGCGCGCCTTGGGCCCGGGGGCTACTGTCGGCGTTCTGGGAACGCGGTCCCCAGACTTGCCTGCCTGCGGCTTGCGGCGTGGCTCAAAGGGGGGCCCAGCACGGCCCATCTTCACCAACACAAACCCAAGACCCTCGCGAGGGGCCAAGCCTCGCGGGGCGGACGACGCGGAGCTTCCTCAGGCACGGCCTCGTCAGGCTGGCTCACGAGGAGGCGGAGAGATCAAGGCGGGGTACCTCACGAGGTGCCCGTGACGCAAGCCATGACGACCGGGGGCGCCAGGCGGGTGCCACCCTGCGCAGCGTCCTCCCTTCCTCTTTGGTGCAAAGGGGGCAAGCGCAGCCGCGGAGTATCGAGGCATCAGGCAAAGGTTGCCATTCCGGTGCAACGAGACCAAGACCAGGAGGACTACGATACGGAGGTCACCGTGGAGCCCAAGACGGCGTCATCGCCAGAGCTTTGCGCAGGCGAAGACTACTTTTGTCAGGATAGTTGATACTAGCTGTCCCCCTTCAAATTAGCCCGCCAATGTTGGCTCCCCTCTCGCTCGATATTTGGGAAGAGGACCAGGGCCTCTATAAATAGGACCAGCCACCCACAGCGCAAAGGGGGCAGGCAGGGAAAGAGAGAGAAAGAGAGGACGGAGAAAGAGAGAGAGAAAGGTGACTGAGCTCCTCCCAGCAGTTCATCACCCCAGTCAAGAACAGACCCTCACGAGGCTGTTCTTCCTTGTATTGTTCATCATCATCAGCCCAAGAGGCAATCCACCATACCACACACTGGAGTAGGGTATTACACCACAACGGTGGCCCGAACCAGTATAAACCCTGTGTCTCTTGCGTTGTTCTTTCCTTAGTTCAGATCCTAGCAAGGCAGGGGGTGCAGGTAGGTAGGAGGCGAAATCTCTGCGCGCACCCCAGTGTTCGAACCTCAAGGGTCTGCCGGAACCCGAAATCCGATAGATACGTCTCCAACGTATCTATAATTTTTTATTGCTCCATCCTATATTATCTACTGTTTTGGACATTAGTGGGCTTTATTATCCACTTTTATATTATTTTTGGGACTAACCTATTAACCGGAGGCCCAGCCCAGAATTGCTGTTTTTTGCCAGTTTTAGGGTTTCAAAGAAAAGGAATATCAAACGGAGTCCAAACGGAATGAAACCTTCGGGAACGTGATTTTCTCAACGAACAAGACCCAGGAGACTTGGACCCTACGGCAAGATACAAAAGAGGAGGCCACGAGGTAGGGGGGGCGCCTACCCCCCCCCCCCGGCGCGCCCCCCCCCCCCGTGGGCCCCCCATTGCTCCACCGGCATACTGCTTCCTCCTATATATACCTACGTAACCCCAAACGATCAGATACGGAGCCAAAACCCTAATTCCACCGCCGCAACTTTTTGTATCCACGAGATCCCATCTTAGGGCCTGTTCCAGAGCTTCGCCGGAAGGGGCATCGATCACGGAGGGCTTCTACATCAACACCATAGCCCCTCCGATGAAGTATGAGTAGTTCACCTTAGACCTACGGGTCCATGGTTAGTAGCTAGATGGCTTCTTCTCTCTTTTTGGATCTCAATACAATATTCTCCCCCTCTCTTGTGGATAACTATTCGATGTAATCTTCTTTTTGTGGTGTGTTTGTTGAGGCCGATGAATTGTGGGTTTATGATCAAGTCTATCTATGAACAATATTTGAATCTTCTCTGAATTCTTTTATGTATGATTGGTTATCTTTGCAAGTCTCTTCGAATTATCAATTTGGTTTGGCCTACTAGATTGATCTTTCTTGCAATGGGAGAAGTGCTTAGCTTTGGGTTCAATCTTGCGTGTCCTTCCCCAGTGACAGTAGGGGCAGCAAGGCACGTATTGTATTGTTGCCATCGAGGATAACAAGATGGGGTTTTCATCATATTGCATGAGTTTATCCCTCTACATCATGTCGTCTTGCTTAAGGCGTTACTCTGTTTTCATTAACTTAATACTCTAGATGCATGCTGGATAGCGGTCGATGAGTGGAGTAATAGTAGTAGATGCAGGCAGGAGTCGGTCTACTTGTCTCGGACGTGACGCCTATATACATGATCATGCCTAGATATTCTCATAACTATGCTCAATTATGTCAATTGCTCAACAGTAATTTGTTCACCCACCATAGAATACTTATGCTCTCGAGAGAAGCCACTAGTGAAACCTATGGCCCCCGGGTCTATCTTCATCATATTAATCTCCTACTACTTAGTTATTTCCTTTGCTTTTTTACTTTGCTTTTATTTTACTTTGCATCTTTATCACAAAAATACCAAAAATATTATCTTATCATATCTATCAGATCTCACTCTCGTAAGTGGCCGCGTAGGGATTGACAACCCCTTATCGCGTTGGTTGCGAGGATTTATTTGTTTTGTGCAGGTGCGAGGGACTCATGCGTAGCCTCCTACTGGATTGATACGTTGGTTCTCAAAAAATGAGGGAAATACTTACGCTACTTTGCTGCATCATCCCTTCCTCTTCGGGGAAAACCAACGCAGTGCTCAAGAGGTAGCAGCAACCAGTTGAGGAACATCTTCAATCCTAGACTCATCCAGGGATACACAATTATCCTCCGGCGGCCCAAACAACTGCTTATAGTATTCGGTTATGTAAAGTTTTAGGTTTTTCTGTCCTAGAATTGTCCCTTCGTCTTGTTCAAGCTGAAAGATTCTCTTCTTTCGATGCTTGCCATTAGCAATCATGTGAAAGAATTGAGTGTTCACGTCCCCCTGGACGACTTTGCGAACCTTAACCCGCAGCGCCCACTTCAATTCCTCCTCACGAAGAATCTCTTTCAATCTCATCTCCGCCTCTAGTTTTGCATTAAGCTTCGTGACTTAAAGAATCGTGGACTCGTCTTTTAGATCAAGGGACTGCATAAGTGTAAGGAGCCTTTCCTTTTCAACCTTATAAATCCCACTAAGATTGTAACGCCCACGATGCGGATATATCTCCCACGTGTCGCAGCACGACTTAGAGGCATAACCGCATTGTAAGCAATGTCGCAAGTGAGGTAATCTTCACACAACCCATGTAATACATAAGGGAAAAAGATACATAGTTGGCTTACAATCGCCACTTCACACAAAACATGAATAAAGCATTACATCATCCTGATGCAATCAAGGTCCGACTACGGAACCAAAATAAAAGAAGACTACCCCAAATGCTACACAGATCCCCGATCGACCCCAACTGGGCTCCACTACTAATCGACTAGAACGAAACAACCCAAAGGACAAGATCTTCATCGAGCTCCTCCTTGAGCTTGGTTGCGTCACCTGCTCGGTAACATCGGCACCTGCAAACTGGTTTTGGAAGTATCTGTGAGTCACGGGGACTCAGCAATCTCACACCCTCGCGATCAAGACTATTTAAGCTTATAGGAAGGGTAAAAGGTATGAGGTGGAGCTGCAGCAAGCGACTAGTATATATGGTGGCTAACATACGCAAATGAGAGCGAGAAGAGAAGGCAAAAGCACGGTCGATAAACTATGATCAAGAAGTGATCCTAGAACAACCTACGTCAAGCATTACTCCGACACCATGTTCACTTCCCAGACTCCGCTGAGAAGAGACCATCACGATTACACACGCAGTTGATGTGTTTTAATTAAGATAAGCTTCAGGTTTTCTACAGCCGGGCATTAACAAATTCCCATCTGCCCATAACCGCGGGCACGGCTTTCGAAAGTTCAAATCCCTACAGGGGTGTCCCAACTTAGCCCATCACAAGCTCTCACGGTCAACGAAGGATATTACTTCTCCCAAGACAATCCGATCAGGCTCGACATCCCGGTTACAAGACATCCTCGACAATGGTAAAACAAGACCCGCAAAGTACCCCGAATGTGCCGACAAATCCCGATAGGAGCTGCACATATCTCGTTCTCAGGGCACACCGGATTGTCCAAGGTTCCGGTAGACCAGCCCAGAGTTGCCCCTGGTGGCCACCGGCAGCTGACAGGTTGGACCAACACTCAGAGGAGCACTGGCCCGGGGGTTAAAATAAAGATGACCCTCGGGAGCGCGACTGCCAAGGGAAAAGAAAAGGTCTAGGTGGCAAATGGTAAAACCAATGTTGGGCCTTGCGGGAGGAGTTTTATTCAAAGCGAACTGTCAAGGGGTTCCCATTATAACCCAACCATGTAAGGAACGCAAAATCCGGGAACATAACACCGATATGACAGAAACTAGGGCGGCAATAGTGGAACAAAACACCAGGCATAAGGCCGAGCCTTCCACCCTTTACCAAGTATATAGATGCATTAATTAAATAAGAGATATTGTGATATCCCAACAAATATCCATGTTCCAACAAGGAACAAACTCCAATCTTCACCTGCAACTAACAACGTTATAAGAGGGGCTGAGCAAAGCGGTAACATAGCCAAACAACGGTTTGCTAGGACAAGGTGGGTTAGAGGCTTGGCTTAACAATATGGGAGGCATGATAAGCAAGTGGTAGGTATCGCAGCATAGGCATATCAAAAGAGCGAGCAACTAGCAAGCAAAGATAGAAGTGATTTCGAGGGTATGGTCATCTTGCCTGAAATCCCGCAAGGAAGAAGAACGAGTCCATGAAGAAGACAAACGGACGTAGTCGAAGGGGTCCTCACAAACGCGACGTTATCGGAACCAATCCGAAGAAGCAACACCGGAAAGAAGCACACAACATAGTAAACAACCAACACATAATCATGGCATGACGCACAACCAAGTATGATGCATGTCCGGTTTAATGATACATGGCATGGAAAAGTGCACAAACAATCCTACAAATTAAGTGGAGCTCAATATGCAATGAGTTGCATATTGACGGAACACTAAATTCAAGTTATTTAGTTCGATCTCGTTTATGTACCCAACAATATTAAATGTTGTTAAACATGGCAAAAGGGTGAAGCAAAAGAAACTACCTATCTAGACAAGTTTAAATGAGGCCGGAACAACAAGCAACAAGTCCGGAAAAATCCTCATGAGCATAATTATGGGTTTGGTATTGTTCTGCCCTAAACCATATTTTATAGTTGTTAAACATGCAAAGAGATACCACCATGTTAAACTATGCATTTTTCTACCCCATCTACATATAAAGTTTATACAATTTGGAGCTACGGTTATTTAGTTATGAATTAAAGCATTTTAACATGGCATAGAGAAAAAATTAATCAAACAACATTTAAACATTTTAAACATGGATGAAAATTGCATATTATGAAACTAGACAAGATTCTAAGCATTTTTCATATATTAAGTTTTTACATGTGATGCTTAGTTTGTGAGTTAAAATATGCATGATTTTAGGGGTCTAAACTGCAAAACTGCCGTTCTCTGGAATAATAACTAAATCGCAGAACTGAGAAAAAAAACAGATATCGGGCCGAAACTGAATGGCCCAACAGTGCGCAGGGGCAAACGGGTAGATGGGCTGGGGTTTCTCACCATGGGCCAAAGCCCAGATCTAGAGAGGTAGGCCGGCCTTGCTGGAAAAGAAAAGGTGGGCCGGCTCGGTCAAAACGGAGAGAGTCAACACGGGCACCGCTACTCGTCCTCAGCGCAGAGAAGCAGGGCGCGGCAGCTGCAGAGGTTCGTCTCTGCTCGAAGCAGAGCGAGCGGAGGCCGGCGACGGTGGACTAGGCTAAGGGCGGCGCGCCAGCGTGGGTAGAAGAAGTAGACGCGGAAGCTGGCGGCATGGGTGACATGGATCCGGGCGGTGGAGGTCGTCGGGGTCCTGTTCCCTACCGAATCGAAGCAGAGGCGGCTCCCTGTACTTGGCGGGGCGGCGGGGAACCGAACCGATTCGGCCGGAGTTGAGGTGGAGGAGGCAGGGCTTGCCGGCGGCGTGGCCGGATGCGGAGGTCCGCCTGCTGCAGTGGCTCAAGGAAGAGATGACGGAGGGGCGCGGCTCCAGGCGCAGGACGGCGAGGCGAGGGACTTGGCGAGGCGGCGACCTGCGAGATTCACCGGCGTCTGCACTCGCGGCAACAGGGAGGCCGGCGGGACGAGCAGGATGGAGAGGATGCAGCAGCGGGGTTCAGATGCCACGGCGGACTCCAACGATTTGGTGGGGCGGCGGGTCGAAGCGGACGAGCAGACTTGACGCGCGTGCGGTCCAGGCAGTCGAGGTGACGACGCCTTGGAGGCACGGTTCCCTGTGAGAGAGAGGAAGCAGGGAGATGAGAGGGAGAGAGAGAAAGGGAAGGGAAAGGCAGGGGCGCAGGGGAGCTATTGGACCGGCGACTGGACTCCGGCGAGTCGCCCATGGATCGGGACGAGGAGGTTGCGGCCTCGAGGAGAAAGCAGAGGAGGAGCTCCTCTCTTGTGGGCTTGATCGAGGCAAGGAGGAGGATTTGGTGGTGGCTGGCTGGTGGATCGGGAGGAGGCTGCGGGATTGGCCAGATGGGGAATTCAAGGGAGAGGAGGTGGGTGGATCGGGGAGGATCCCGATGAGAGAGTGGCGGCGGCCGAAAGGGAAAGATGGGACAAGTGCCCTCGGTTTTAGGGTTTTGTCCCGATTTAGACTAAGGCGTATATATAAGGAAAACAGGGAGAGTTTAGGGGCTAATCCGTCCCTCCGATTAAAATCGAGCGGTCGAGAAAAATACACTAGGAAGCCCAAATAACAAAACGGAGACGTTTTGTAGATGTTTGGGGATGATCCGGACCCAACTGTGATGACTGCCCGGGTCGGGTCCGAGACAGCTTTTCGGACGCGCGCGCGAGGAGGCTGCGAGCTGACGAGAGAGGTTAGGTTGGGCCTGGCGGTAGGTAGTGGTCTGTGCAGAAGGCCTCAGGCTGAGAAAAGAGAAGAGAGAAAGGCCCGGCGACTGTTTCCGGAGACCGAAAACGTCCGACGCTAGACCAGCTATATTGCCGCTATAGTTATCCGTTGGGGCGTCAAACGGACTCCGAACAAGATGAAACTTGGCAGGCGGCCTATCTACACTATAACAACACCGCATGCCAACTTTCAACCCATTCCGAGAACATTTTCCGGCCACTTATAAAATAATATTTCGGACGTGCCACGGGCGCGTGCAAGGGTGTCTGGACTCAGAACGGACAACGGAAGAAACAAGGAGGCCGGGACGGATGCAAGTTTTGAAAACATGATGATGCAATGCACATGATGACATGGCAACATGCAACACGCAAGCAAATGACATGGCAACGTCGGCAAATAACTGTAAGACACCTGGCGCATCGGACTCGGGGCGTCACTAAAGGAAATATGCCCTAAAGGCAATAATAAAGTTATTATTTTATTTCCTTATATCATGATAAATGTTTATTATTCATGCTAGAATTGTATTAACCGGAAACATAATACTTGTGTGAATACATAGACAAACTAAACGTCACTAGTATGCCTCTACTTGACTAGCTCGTTAATCGAAGATGGTTATGTTTCCTAACCATAGACATGTGTTGTCATTTGATTAACGGGATCACATCATTAGGAGAATGATGTGATTGACATGACCCATTCCATTAGCTTAGCACCCGATCGTTTAGTATGTTGCTATTGCTTTCTTCATGACTTATACATGTTCCTATGACTATGAGATTATGCAACTCCCGTTTGCCGGAGGAACACTTTGTGTGCTACCAAACGTCACAACGTAACTGGGTGATTATAAAGGAGCTCTACAAGTGTCTCCAAAGGTACATGTTGGGTTGGCGTATTTCGAGATTAGGATTTGTCACTCCGATTGTCGGAGAGGTATCTCTGGGCCCTCTCGGTAATGCACATCACATAAGCCTTGCAAGCATTGCAACTAATGAGTTAGTTGCGAGATGATGTATTACGAAACAAGTAAAGAGACTTGCCGGTAACAAGATTGAACTAGGTATTGAGATACCGACGATCGAATCTCGGGCAAGTAACATACCGATGACAAAGGGAACAACGTATGTTGTTATGCGGTCTGACCGATAAAGATCTTCGTAGAAAATGTAGGTGCCAATATGAGCATCCAGGTTCCGCTATTGGTTATTGACTGGAGACGTGTCTCGGTCATGTCTACATTGTTCTCGGACCCGTAGGGTCCGCACGCTTAATGTTACGATGACAGTTTCATTATGAGTTTATATATTTTGATGTACCGAAGATTGTTCGAAGTCCCGGATGTGATCACGGACATGAAGAGGAGTCTCAAAATGGTCAAGACATAAAGATTGATATATTGGACGGCTATATTCGGACACTGGAAGTGTTCCGGAGAAGTTTCGGATAAAACCGGAGTACCGGGGGGTTACCGGAACCCTCCCGGGGGTTAATGGGCCTCATGGGCCCAAAGTGGAGAAGAGGAGGGGCGGCCAGGGCAGGCCGCGCGCCCCCTCCCCCTCTAGTCCGAATTGGACAAGGAGGGGGGCGGCGCCCCCCTATCCTTCCTCTCTTGTCTCCCTTCCTTCCCCCTCTCCTAGTTGGACAAGGAAAAAGGAGGGAGTCCTACTCCCGGTAGGAGTAGGACTCCTCCCTGGCCGGCCGCCCCTCCCCCTTGCTCCTTTATATACGGGGGCAGGGGGCACCTCTAGACACACAAGTTGATCTTGGAGATCATTCTCTTAGCCGTGTGAGGTGCCCCCCTCCACCATAATCCTCGATAATATTGTAGCGGTGCTTAGGCGAAGCCCTGCGACGGTAGAACATCAAGATCGTCACCACGCCGTTGTGCTGACGGAACTCTTCCCCGACAATTTGCTGGATCGGAGTCCGGGGATCGTCATCGAGCTGAACGTGTGCTAGAACTTGGAGGTGCCGTAGTTTCGGTGCTTGACCGGTCGGGCCGTGAAGACGTACGACTACATCAACCGCGTTGTCATAACGCTTCCGTTGTCGGTCTATGAGGGTACGTAGACAACACTCCCCCCTCTCGTTGCTATGCATCACCATGATCTTGCGTGTGCGTAGGAAAATTTTGAAATTACTACGTTCCCCAACAGTGGCATCCGAGCCTAGGTTTTATGTGCTGATGTTATATGCACGAGTAGAACACAAGTGAGTTGTGGGCGATATAAGTCATACTGCTTACCAGCATGTCATACTTTGGTTCGGCAGTATTGTTGGATGAAGCGGCCCGGACCGACATTACGCGTACACTTACGCAAGACTGGTTCTACCGACGTGCTTTGCACACAGGTGGCTGGCGGGTGTCAGTTTCTCCAACTTTAGTTGAACCAAGTGTGGCTACGCCCGGTCCTTGCGAAGGTTAAAACAACACCAACTTGACAAACTATCGTTGTGGTTTTGATGCGTAGGTAAGATTGGTTCTTGCTTAAGCCCGTAGCAGCCACGTAAAACTTGCAACAACAAAGTAGAGGACGTCTAACTTGTTTCTGCAGGGCATGTTGTGATGTGATATGGTCAAGACATGATGCTAAATTTTATTGTATGAGATGATCATGTTTTGTAACCGAGTTATCAGCAACTGGCAGGAGCCATATGGTTGTCGCTTTATTGTATGCAATGCAATTGCGCTGTAATGCTTTACTTTATCACTAAGCGGTAGCGATAGTCGTGGAAGCATAAGATTGGCGAGACGACAACGATGCTACGATGGTGATCAAGGTGTCGCGCCAGTGACGATGGTGATCATGACGGTGCTTCGAAGATGGAGACCACAAGCACAAGATGATGATGGCCATATCATATCACTTATATTGATTGCGTGTGATGTTTATCTTTTATGCATCTTATCTTGCTTTGATTGACGGTAGCATTATAAGATGATCCCTCACTAAATTATCATAGTAAAAGTGTTCTCCCTGAGTATGCACCGTTGCGAAAGTTCTTCGTGCTGAGACACCACGTGATGATCGGGTGTGATAGTCCCTACATTCAAATACAACGGGTGCAAAACAGTTGCACACGCAGAATACTCAGGTTTAACTGGACGAGCCTAGCATATAACAGATATGGCCTCGGAACACGGAGACCGAAAGGTCGAGCGTGAACCATATAGTTGATATGATCAACATAGTGATGTTCACCAATGAAACTACTCCATCTCACGTGACGATCGGGCATGGTTTAGTTGATTTGGATCACGTGATCACTTAGAGGATTAGAGGGATGTCTATCTAAGTGGGAGTTCTTTAGTAATATGATTAATTGAACTTAAATTTATCATGAACTTAGTACCTGATAGTATCTTGCTTGTTTATGTTTGATTGTAGATAGATGGCCCGTGTTGTTGTTCCGTTGAATTTTAATGCGTTCCTTGAGAAAGCAAAGTTGAAAGATGATGGTAGCAATTATACGGACTGGGTCCGTAACTTGAGGATTATCCTCATTGCTGCACAGAAGAATTACGTCCTAGAAGCACCGCTGGGTGCCAGGCCTGCTGCTGGAGCAACACCAGATGTTATGAACGTCTGGCAGAGCAAAGCTGATGACTACTCGATAGTTTAGTGTGCCATGCTTTACGGCTTAGAATCGGGACTTCAACGACGTTTTGAATGTCATGGAGCATATGAGATGTTCCAGGAGTTGAAGCTAATATTTTAAGCAAATGCCCGGATTGAGAGATATGAAGTCTCCAATAAGTTCTATAGCTGCAAGATGGAGGAGAACAGTTCTGTCAGTGAGCATATACTCAAAATGTCTGGGTATAATAATCACTTGATTCAATTGGGAGTTAATCTTCCAGATGATTGCGTCATTGACAGAATTCTCCAATCACTTCTACCTAGCTACAAGAGCTTTGTGATGAACTATAATATGCAAGGGATGGATAAGACAATTCCCGAGCTCTTCGCAATGCTAAAAGCTGCGGAGGTAGAAATCAAGAAGGAGCATCAAGTGTTGATGGTCAACAAGGCCACTAGTTTTAAGAAAAAGGGCAAAGGGAAGAAGAAGGGGAACTTCAAGAAGAACAGCAAGCAAGTTGCTGCTCAGGAGAAGAAACCCAAATTTGGACCTAAGCCTGAAACTGAGTGCTTCTACTGCAAGCAGACTGGTCATTGGAAGCGGAACTGCCCCAAGTATTTGGCGGATAAGAAGGATGGCAAGGTGAACAAAGGTATATGTGATATACATGTTATTGATGTGTACCTTACTAATGCTCGCAGTAGCACCTGGGTATTTGATACTGGTTTTGTTGCTAATATTTGCAACTCGAAACAGGGACTACGGATTAAGCGAAGATTGGCTAAGGATGAGGTGACGATGCGCGTGAGAAATGGTCCCAAAGTCGATGTGATCGCGGTCGGTACGCTACCTCTACATCTACCTTCGGGATTAGTATTAGACCTAAATAATTGTTATTTCGTGTCAGCGTTGAGCATGAACATTATATCTGGATCTTGTTTGATGCGAGACAGTTATTCATTTAAATCAGAGAATAATGGTTGTTCTATTTATATGAGTAATATCTTTTATGGTCATGCACCCTTGAAGAATGGTCTATTCTTATTAAATCTCGATAGTAGTGACACACATATTCATAATGTTGAAGCCAAAAGATGCAAAGTTGATAATGATAGTGCAACTTATTTGTGGCACTGCCGTTTGGGTCATATAGGTGTAAAGCGCATGAAGAAACTCCATATTGATGGACTTTTGGAACCACTTGATTATGAATCACTTGGTACTTGCGAACCGTGCCTTATGGGCAAGATGACCAAAACACCTTTCTCTGGTACTATGGAGAGAGCAACGGATTTGTTGGAAATCATACATACAGATGTATGTGGTCCCATGAATGTTGAGGCTCGTGGCGGATATCGTTATTTTCTCACCTTCATAGATGACTTAAGCAAATATGGGTATATCTACTTAATGAAACATAAGTCTGAAACATTTGAAAAGTTCAAAGAATTTCAGAGTGAAGTTGAAAATCATCGTAACAAAAAATAAAGTTTCTACGATCTGATCGTGGAGGAGAATATTTGAGTTACGAGTTTGGTGTACATTTGAAACAATGCGGAATAGTTTCGCAACTCATGCCACCCGGAACACCACAGCGTAATGGTGTGTCCGAACGTCGTAATCGTACTTTACTAGATATGGTGCGATCTATGATGTCTCTTACTGATTTACCGCTATCGTTTTGGGGTTATGCTTTAGAGACGGGCGCATTCACGTTAAATAGGGCACCATCGAAATCTGTTGAGATGACGCCTTATGAACTATGGTTTGGCAAGAAACCAAAATTGTCGTTTCTTAAAGTTTGGGGCAGCGATGCTTATGTGAAAAAGCTTCAACCTGATAAGCTCGAACCCAAATCGGAGAAATGTGTCTTCATAGGATATCCAAAGGAAACTATTGGATACACCTTCTATCACAGATCCGAAGGCAAGACTTTTGTTGCTAAATTCAGAAACTTTCTAGAGAAGGAGTTTCTCTAGAAAGAAGTAAGTGGGAGGAAAGTAGAACTCAATGAGGTAACTGTACCTACTCCCTTATTGGAAAGTAGTACATCACAGAAAACGGTTTCTGTGACACCTACACCAATTAGTGAGGAAGCTAATGACGATGATCATGAAACTTCAGAACAAGTTTCTACTGAACCTCGTAGATCAACCAGAGTAAGATCCGCACCAGAGTGGTACGGTAATCCTGTTCTGGAAGTCATGCTACTAGATCATGATGAACCTACAAACTATGAAGAAGCGATGGTGAGCCCAGATTCCGCAAAATGGCTTGAAGCCATGAAATCTGAGATGGGATCCATGTATGAGAACAAAGTGTGGACTTTGGTTGACTTGCCCAATGATCGGCAAGCAATTGAGAATAAATGGATCTTCAAGAAGAAGACTGATGCTGACGGTAATGTTACTGTCTACAAAGCTCGACTTGTCGCAAAAGGTTTTCGACAAGTTCAAGGGATTGACTACGATGAGACCTTCTCACCCGTAGCGATGCTTAAGTCTGTCCGAATCATGTTAGCGATTGCCGCATTTTATGATTATGAAATTTGGCAGATGGATGTCAAAAATGCATTCCTGAATGGATTTCTGGAAGAAGAGTTGTATATGATACAGCCGAAAGGTTTCGTCGATCCAAAAGGAGCTAACAAAGTGTGCAAGCTCCAGCGATCCATTTATGGACTGGTGCAAGCCTCTCGGAGTTGGAATAAACGCTTTGATAGTGTAATCAAAGCATTTAGGTTTGTACAGACTTTTGGAGAAGCCTGTATTTACAAGAAAGTGAGTGGGATCTCTGTAGCATTTCTGATATTATATGTGGATGACATATTACTAATCGGAAATGATATAGAATTTCTGGATAGCATAAAGGGATACTTGAATAAGAGTTTTTCAATGAAATACCTCGGTGAAGCTGCTTACATATTGGGCATTAAGATCTATAGAGATAGATCAAGACGCTTAATTGGACTTTCACAAAGCACATACCTTGACAAAGTTTTGAAGAAGTTCAAAATGGATCAAGCAAAGAAAGGATTCTTGCCTGTGTTACAAGGTGTGAAATTGAGTAAGACTCAATGCCCGACCACTGCAGAAGATAGAGAGAAAATGAAAGATGTTCCCTATGCTTCAGCCATAGGCTCTATCATGTATGCAATGTTGTGTACCAGACCTGATGTGTGTCTTGCTATAAGTCTAGCAGGGAGGTACCAAAGTAATCCAGGAGTGGATCACTGGACAGCGGTCAAGAACATCCTGAAATACCTGAAAAGGACTAAGGATATGTTTCTCGTATATGGAGGTGACAAAGAGCTCATCGTAAATGGTTACGTTGATGCAAGCTTGTGACACTGATCCAGATGATTCTAAATCACAAACCGGATACGTGTTTACATTGAACGGTGGAGCTGTCAGTTGGTGCAGTTCTAAACAAAGCGTCGTGGCGGGATCTACGTGTGAAGCGGAGTACATAGCTGCTTCGGAAGCAGCAAATGAAGGAGTCTGGATGAAGGAGTTCATATCCGATCTAGGTGTCATACCTAGTGCATCGGGTCCAATGAAAATCTTTTGTGACAATACTGGTGCAATTGCCTTGGTGAAGGAATCCAGATTTCACAAGAGAACCAAGCACATCAAGAGACGCTTCAATTCCATCCGGGGTCTAGTCCAGGTGGGAGATAGAGAAATTTGCAAGATACATGCAGATCTGAATGTTGCAGACCCGTTGACTAAGCCTCTTCCACGAGAAAAACAAGAACATCACCAAGGCTCCATGGGTGTTAGAATCATTACTGTGTAATCTAGATTATTGACTCTAGTGCAAGTGGGAGACTGAAGGAAATATGCCCTAGAGGCGATAATAAAGTTATTATTTATTTCCTTATACCATGATAAATGTTTATTATTCATGCTAGAATTGTATTAATCGGAAACATAATACTTGTGAGAATACAGAGACAAACAGAGTGTCACTAGTATGCCTCTACTTGACTAGCTTGTTGATCAAAGATGGTTATGTTTCCTAGCCATTGACATGAGTTGTCATTTGATTAACGGGATCACATCATTAGGAGAATGATGTGATTGACTTGACCCATTCACTTAGCTTAGCACTCGATCGTTTAGTATGTTGCTATTGCTTTCTTCATGACTTATACATGTTCCTATGATTATGATATTATGCAACTCCCGTTTACCGGAGGAACACTTTGTGTGCTACCAAACGTCACAACGTAACTGGGTGATTATAAAGGTGCTCTATAGGTGTCTTCGAAGGTACTTGTTGGGTTGGCATATTTCGATATTAGGATTTGTCACTCCGATTGTCGGAGAGGTATCTCTGGGCCCTCTCGGTAATGCACATCACTTAAGCCTTGCAAGCATTGCAACTAATGAGTTAGTTGCGGGATGATGTATTACGGAACAAGTAAAGTGACTTGCCGGTAATGAGATTGAACTAGGTATTGAGATACCATGATCGAATCTTTGGCAAGTAACATACCGATGACAAAGGAAACAACGTATGTTGTTATGCGGTCTGACCGATAAAGATCTTCGTAGAATATGTGGGAGCCAATATGAGCATCCAGCTTCCGCTATTAGTTATTGACCGGAGACGTGTCTTGGTCATGTCTACATAGTTCTCGAACCCGTAGGGTCCGCACAGTTAAAGTTTCGATGACAGTTATATTATGAGTTTATGAGTTTTGATGTACCTAAGGTTGTTCGGAGTCCCGGATGTGATCATGGACATAACGAGGAGTCTCAAAATGGTCAAGACATGAAGATTGATATATTGGAAGCCTATATTTGGATATCGGAAGTGTTCTGGGTGAAATCGGGATTTTACCGAAGTACCGAGGGGTTACCGGAACCCCCCGGGGGCTTAATGGGCCATAGTGGGCCTTAGTGGAGAAGAGGAGAGGGGGCCAGGGCAAGGCCGCGCGCCGCTCCCCCCTAGTCTGAATAGGACAAGGAGAGGGGGGCGGCGCCCCCCTTTCCTTCCTTCCTCCTTCCTTCCTTTCTCCCTCTCTACTCCTAATAGGAAAAAGGGAGTCCTAGTCCCTGTGGGAGTTAGACTACCTCCTAGGGCGCCACCCTCCTGCCGGCCCCCTCCCCACTCCTTTATATACGGGGGCAGGGGGGCACCCCATAGACACAACAGTTGATCATTGATCTCTTAGCCGTGTGCGGTGCCCCCCTCCACCATAGTCCTCGATAATATTGTAGCGGTGCTTAGGCGAAGCCCTGCGACGGTAAAACATCAACATCGTCACCACGCCGTCGTGCTGACGGAACTCATCCCCGACACTTTGCTGGATCGGAGTTCGGGGATCGTCATCGAGCTGAACGTGTGCTAGAACTCAGAGGTGCCGTAGTTTCGGTGCTTGATCGGTCGGGCCGTGAAGACGTACGACTACATCAACCATGTTGTGCTAATGCTTCCGCTTTCGGTCTACGAGGGTACGTAGACAACACTCTCCCCTCTCGTTGCTATGCATCACCATGATCTTGCTTGTGCGTAGGAATTTTTTTGAAATTACTACGTTCCCAACAAAAGGGAACCACCGCGGCCCACCATAGACTAATGTAGTATATCCGTGTCATGAGAGTGGAGCTCCGCGCAACCGTACTTGAACATAGTTTTACCTTTTTAGGAACTGCTCTACAGAGGCGGTCGGGAGGCGACATTTTGCCTTCCTCAACACCGGCGATGCTGAGGGTCCTCGTCCTCTACGTCTGCCGCTTCGGCGGCAAGGGACGGGGACCCCAGCAGTTTCTCTCTGGCTGTGCATTAGGATAGGCTTAGTTTATTTCCAGAGGTGCTGCATCAATGGCGAGGACAACGCCGCGTCGAAATAATATGCTTCTGCTCATCCCCCATATCGGCGTCGTTCTAATGGGTGGCGTTGGGGAGCAGGTTGCTCTATTTTCTTGCTGGTCTTCAGATCCGGTGAGACTTGTGTCTGATGGTCGACGCACAACACTCTCCTGGGTGACGTTGGTGTCGACCATTGCAGTTGTGTTTGGTCTCTTGCAGTGGGGTGCGTGGATAGAAACATGGAGCGGCAGTCCTCTGCTTCGATCATGTCGGATGAAGTTGACGGCATTGGGATCTAGTGGACACAGGGAGGAACCCCGGCCGACGTGCCACAAAGCCTCGGTCTCGTCATCTGCGGCGGTCTGGTTCATCGGCTCGAAAAGCATCCTTGTATGTGAAGGTGCTCCTCCAGATCTGGGTATGATAGCAGTTCCCCTCTTTCTCAATGTTGCTTCAGCGGCGGAGGAGGACAATGGTGGGCGACGTTTCGGTATGGCACAAGATTCTGCCAAAGTAAAATTGCAATTTTACTTCCTGCGGAGTCTTTGGTGTAATATTTTAAGATATGTATGTATGTCTCTTATGATGACTAGATGTATACTCTGTAATCGATTTGTCTAATTTATGAAATATATGTGGTTATTTCATTTTTTTTACCTTTTTAGTTTAAATATGTCCAAAATATAACCGTTTTCGTCCGGTTTCTATGAAATCCGTCATATTTAAATGAAATACAACCTTGTTTGCATGAACTTCATCCAGTTTATTGAAGAAGTGTTTGCAATGTATGCGGCAACGGTTGGATAGCGGCCTCCCACATTCATGTCCACAGTTTGGTCCCCCTGTCCGCCAACGGAGACAATTTGCAGTTGGAGATGCCCTTATTGTTGTTGACAAATATGCTCCGCCTGCTACCAGCGTCGCATGCCAACTGTAAAGATTTATAGTCCTCAACCAAACTGGCACATCCGTAAGATTTCAATGTTGCTCTCAATGTCGCCGGCCGTGGAATCAGAAAATAGACTAAACTGAACTGAGAATACACCGAGACTTCAAAAGTTGCGACCTTGTCACTGACACAGCAAAATCTCGTTTGCTTCTACACAACTTCCTAACACGATGAATGCTAATAAAACACGGGCATTCTGCAGCACATAAGCAAGGGCTAGTTTAACCATCTAACTCTAGTAATTAATTACCGACGATGCAAATATACACATTGACCGTGCAATCAGCACATCCAACGGATCTCGAGTGTTTGTCAATTTGGCGCTGCACACCCATGGCAATCGCTTCAGGCAAGAGACACCTTCTCCTTTATCATTCAGGATTTGAAGCATAGCATTTTCCTTCCACCGAAGTTCCTTCATTTGCAACACACAAAATTCAACATTAAGAAGCGAAGCAGAACACGCATAAGATGGCGATCCTATGCGTTCATTTCATATACATTTCAGAACAAAAGCATAACCAACCTCAACATGTCTAAATGCACGGTTTGGCAACATATTACGGTAAGACTACAATGTTATTATTCCCTTGCCACTACTGGGGGAGGGGGCAGTGTACTTTAGATCTAAAACACCAAGGGGTGCTCAAATCACCCTGGATTTTTATTTACACAATTCACATTCTAGGTAAATTTGGTTATTGCAGACAATGACTCAAATTAATCGTGCCAAATTTCTATGAATGATAAAAAAATAGCTTTAGAAGTTGCTCCCTCTGAGTTCCCCAAAACTTTCCATTTCAGACATAGCAAGTAAGACTTTAAGAGCTTCGACAACCAATATCTCTTGTAAACAAGATTCAATAATTGGAAAGGTAACTTTATAATATAAGAGTGACTGGGTTATAACTAGTAGTGGTCAACGCTGCATTTTGGAGACCGTGCTTATGCCCAAAATGACAACTATTACAATACTGGAGGGAAGTATTATCAAAAAGAAAATTGATAATGAAGAAAAACTGAAAGTGTTGTATTTACTTACATCATAGAACATCCCCGGCGCTGTTTCTTTTTCTTCTTTTCTCTTTGTTTAGTTGGGGGCTGGATTACTACCTTGATAGCAGCATCAAACACAGCTTTGACATTCTGCATATTGCACAAGTGTAAGAATTTTCAGCTTACACAAACACTTTGAAGAAGAAACAATTGCTGCAGCGAGGGCATACAGTTCTCTTACAGAAAACTTTACCTGTTGTGTCTTTGAGCTGCACTCTATGTAATATAAAGCACCAACTTGCTTACGAAGTTCCTCCCCCTGTGGCAATAGCAAGCACAAAATTGAGTTTCAGAAGCCAGGTTGCATTTATCATCTCTTTGACCTTAAGGTCAAGGACATTCAAAGCTCACCGATTTATCAACAATCAACAACATATACAATTGAGATGTACTACCTGTGCTGTGGTAACGGGTATCATGCCAGGGTGGTCCAGCAAATAGTGCTTGTCTTCACGAAGATCTGCAAGCAACATTACAATTTGTGAATATTAAAACCATATTTAATTAAGGAATGATTTGTCGTAGATATATAGTGTTGGATAGTATTTCTTGTTGGCCTATTAGGCTTCCTACCCCCAGCAGCAAATGAATGGTTTTGACAGCTACAATGATCTTGAGAAGTGCATGATTAATCTCATAGAAAGTAGCTAGTTAAGGACGCAGGATTAGGATTTTTCTTGTGTGCTTCATCCATGGTTCATAATCAATCATGGCAGAGTTTTTCATTATCACGTTTAAACACGACATTTCATGCAGTCCAATCCGTAAACGACCTTAAACCTTACCATATTTATTAAGCTTCACCAGACATACTATTTATTCAACAACTATTTGGATGATAGCTTCTGTAAGCTACAAAGTATCTGGCCCCCAACTACATGGATGATAAGCTGTCCACGCTACAAAAGATCACTATCAGTGGATTACCAACCAAACTAAATTCCAACCACGCCGAGACAAGGAGACGCCAACGAGTTACTACTACGTAACAGGACAAGATACACAAATCATGCCACCAATCCCACCCACCGCCCACCTATAAGCAGTTATTAAGCAAACAATAAAGCTTTCACTGTCATCACAACTCACCCAGTTTTGTGCCTACCAGCACAACCGGCACGCCGGGCGCGTAATGCTGA
Source organism: Triticum urartu (assembly GCF_003073215.2). Classification (NCBI taxonomy): domain Eukaryota; kingdom Viridiplantae; phylum Streptophyta; class Magnoliopsida; order Poales; family Poaceae; genus Triticum; species Triticum urartu. The sequence goes on along the minus strand of NC_053027.1, from coordinate 504,425,796 downwards.
AGCTCCGGTATCCACTGAAAGAGGAAACAACAAGGCGCAAAACATTCAAACCTCTTTGACATTTTTTTCCAAATAAAAAGGAACAAGTCCTACTACAAAGGATGCTAGTAGAGCATTTCGGCACCTTCTTCATGATATTCTCATAGCTAGCTCGGCTCACGAGAGAGAAGGCAAGCACAAAAACATCAGCGCCGCGGTAGCTCAGAGGCCTCAGCCGGTTGTAATCCTCCTGCCCTGCAAGGATGGTACCATGTGAGCTCCCCCGGTTACCAAATGAATTCGTCAGAGAGTAAAATTTGCTGCTGCGATGTGCAGCTGAGGCAAAACAAAACCTACAAACCACAGGCGCAGCAGGGCAAAGAAAGCGGTCGAATCAGGGGGTGAGAGTTACCGGCGGTGTCCCAAAGGCCCAAATTCACGGTGGTGCCGTCCGCCACCACGTTTGCGCTGAAATTGTCGAACACCGTGGGTATGTAGTCCTGCCAAGGCCAATGCCCGTCAGAAAATTGAGAAATTGGTGTCTCAGGCGCAATGTAAAATCAGCCACGACGCTAATCCATCACAGAAAAACACGCCTCGAAAGCAAATTGGGAAAGATCCTTTGCGCGACAGTCTCCAATAATACAAAATCACCACCGGTACCGTACTGAAAAAAAAAATACCCTGAAATGGAACATATCTAAAGCTCGCGCCTTTGGCGCAAGAGCCGGCTGCAGGCTTGCAGCAACAGGGGGGGAGGGGGAGAGAGAGGAAAGATTTGGTGCTCACGGTGGGGAACTTGTTGCTGGTGTAGCAGATGAGCATGCAGGTCTTGCCGACGGCGCCGTCGCCCACCGTGACGCACTTGATGAACCGGGAAGCGCTGGACGCCATGGCCGCGCGCGCCTCTCCGAGTCCTTCCCCCGGAGGTCGAGGAAGGGGGGCGAGGGGAGGGGACAGAAGAGGGGTGGGGAGAGGAGCGGAGCGGAGCGGCGGAGCTCTTGCTGCGGTGGTGGTGATGGGGGTAAGTGTTTGGTGCGTGACTTCTTGAGGAAGTGAAGAGGGTCACATGCTTGGCACCTCACTGTACTGTCCCGAGAGCAGACAAGTAGAGGACGACCCCCGCTCCCCCCCTCCCTCCCTCCCTCCCGCTTGTCGTGTTGGTGCTACTGCTTGGCGGTGGGGGAGTGAATTGCAGCTCTAGGATAGGACCTGTGAATTCATTTATCATGATACGTATACGCATTTCAACAGGCAACTACGTATACGTATTTATTTATTTATCAAGAGTACAGTAGTTGATAAATGTGGTGATGTTGCAGTGAGTTCTAATGTGAAATTAGTGTATGATTGCACGATATATTGCTCTTCGTGCATAGACACGTATATATGATGTACAAAGGTGGACCACGGACCTCAACTATACAAGAAATTAGGAGGCGGGTCCAATACATAATATGCACATAACACATATAGATATTGTGAGACCTGTTGTAGTAATAAGATAATAGAGCGTTTCTACGAGCAAAACACCAACAAGAATTTCCTACTGTTCTTTGGAATAAAAGAATGATTCCCTAAAGCTGATTTGATATTATGTATGATCCGTGTGTTTGAAGTTTTGTGTATTTTCAATCACCTTTTCTGTGGTTCGCTTTATTAGTTTTCATACATGTAGGTTTTCTTAAATTCTCATGTACCAATTCATGCTCGTAGCATTATTTTTTGCATAAAAGAACTGATAAAATAAATATAATATAAAGATGAACAATAATGCTTATCGTGACAAGCTAAATGGGCACCTAGCTGAACTTACTAATATTGGCGCGCTTATCTTTGTTTTGAAAAATGACACGCTATTGTGCGTAATTTCATGAAACGGCCTAGCTGACGTAGCTCAAATATTAAAATTTTAGTTGTCGCTCATAGTATAATGACTGCTTTAAAGCGGAACTGAAATGCTAAGTTTAGAACTGTGTAAAACAGAGTTGGCCGCTAGATAATACTCCCTCCTTTCCGGTTTATAGGGCTTATCTCAAAATTTTAGTTTTTCCATTTTATAAGGCTCAATTTGGTTGTTCCCCATCATATATTCAGACTTCAAGGTGCATTAAATCATTGCATGCAATTATTAAGAGAAAACTGACCAATACATGTGCATGCATTGCATTGCAATTAATGCATTCATAAACATAATTTTTTGAGGAAAACAAGAGCATTAATTGGGTGCTTTTGCAAACTACAAAAAATATTCCACCACTCATCATCTACCTTGGTTGGTGAGATTTTTAAATTGAGCCTTATAAATCGGAAAGGAGGGAGGGTTTGATCTTCGTTAGTCATCATCAAATCAGTCGCTTTTATGTGTTTCACTGTTGAGTGCTCTATCTTAGTTATGGAATACATGAAATGAATATGCACATCTTTTCAAATATATGCTATTAATTGCGTTTATATGTGTGTATGTATGTCACAGAATTAACATTCCGGATGAATTGTATTCGCGGCCTAAAGCGGAAATGAAATGTTGAGTTCAGAACTATGTAAAATGGAGATGGCGGCTAGATAAGATATATGGCTTGATCTTCATTAGTTATCATCAAATCAGTTGCTTTTAATAATTTCATTCATTACCGAGTAGTCTATCTAGATTATGGAATAAATGGAACAAATACGCACATCTTTTCAGATATATCATATTAATTGTATTTATATTATGCGTATATGTGTCACATGAATTAGTATCCCAATTTAATTGTATTAATACTCCCGCCTTTTACAAATACTGGTAGTTTTCTTTCTTTACCTTTCGTTGACTACTATGCATGACTTTTGACTACCATGTTCGGCCATATATGATAGCAAAAATTGCAGAATGTGTTTGGAAGGTCGATCCAGCGACATTATTTTCACATGGTTTATATTACACAACACATACTACATCCATGCTGCCTTACCATAGTGGACGAAGAGGATACTAGGAGTATACAAGGGATAACCCGAAATCTCCATAATTGCAACTAGTGCCGAAAGTGTCGTGGAAACTTGGGAGAAAAATGCGCCTCATCATAGCCAGCGATGGGAAGGACAAAAAAAAGTTGCAGTAGTGTCAATTGAAAGGGGTGCTTTCAACTTTGAACCAATGTTCATACACAAAGTGATAATGTGTATACATCGTAGCCAGCGATAGTAGAAGTCTTCAACAAAAAGCAAAACAATGTGGTGATTTTTGCAGTTCTGGGTTGTAATGTGAAATTGGTATATTCTCATACCTGTTGCAATACATTTGGTGAGCGAAATCCTAAAGAAATTATCTTATTGTCGGTGTTTTGAGTAAAAGAATGATTATGTAAAGCTACGTTGATATTACGTAGGATCCACGTGTTCGAAGTTCTAATGCGTTTTCAGTCGCTTTTACTGTGATTCACTTTGTTGATTTTCATACATATAGGTTTTCTTAATTTCTCATGTAGCAACTCATACACATAGCATAATTTCAGAAAACGAGAAACCTGGTAATAAAAAAATTATTATATGAACAATGATGCTTATCATGATAACCTAAATGGGCACCCAGCTGAACTTGCTAATATTGGTGCACTTATCTTGTTTTGAAAATAGACCTGACATTGTGCGCAATATCATGAAACAACCTGGCTAACGGCTGTCGTAGCTCAAATATTAAAGATTTAGTTGTTGTCCATAGTATAATGACTACTCTAAAGCAAAACCAAATGCTAAGTGTAGAAGTGTGTAAAACAGAGATGTTAGCTTAGATATCAGGGTTTGATCTTCGTTAGTTATCCGGCTACTTTTATGTGCTTCCCTACCAAGTACTAAACCTTAATTATGCAATAAATAAAATTAATATTCACATTTTTCTCAAATGTATGTTATTAACTGCTTTTATATTGTGTGTATATGTATCACAAGAATCAACATCCCGATTGAATCATATTGATACTCCCGCATTTTACAAATATTGGTAATTTAATTTATTTTATCCTTCGTCAACTACCATGCATGACTTTTACAACCATGTTCAACTATATATGATTAAAAGTTGCAGTATATGACTAAAGTTTAAGTCAATTGAATGATACTATTCTCACATGGCTTATCTCTATGCCTTACACATACTACGTCCCATGTTGACCTACGTTGTTGATGGGTTGGGTACCAGAAGCCTGCAATAGATAACCCGAAATCTCCAAAATTTCAGCTAGTGCCCAAAATGCCCCCAAAATAACAGGTCAATTTTTTTTTCAAAAAAATAAAGATTCAGGTCTAGCGTATAAAAGTTCATCAAAAGCGCAAAGCACATCAAACATATTAAAAATTACAGCGAGGTCTCTAGACCACCGAATGACCATTACCACCAAAAAAGTATAAAAACATGACATTATAATCATAAACCGGAGAGAACAAGTGCCAATTGTAGCCAGTGACGGATCAAAATTTTGCACTAGTGTCAATTAAAAAGGGGTTGCTTTCAACCTCTAAGCAACGTTCATACACAAAGTGACAAAGGTTCCAACTAATTAATCACCTACGAGTCTTGGGCGGGAAGCAATGTGGTGTTCCTGGTCCGTTTGGTGATGTTTTAGATGCCCCTTGCGATCTTTGTCATGAGATGCTATGTTTTGCAACTCAAGTAAAGAAATTCCCGTCCTTCAGTAACACGTACAGTAATATAAAAAGGAGGTGGAATGGAATATGGCTGTCATTGTTTAGCATTTTTGTGTGTTTCCTGCCCTGCACATGAAATCCCCTTTTCACCCTTTCTCTTGGAAGCTTGCTCATAGTACCCTCGCACACGCTGTACACACCATGACCCCAATCATCAAATCATTGGTTAATGAGGCTCCCATCATTGCGAGGGTTAGCAGCGCCCCAGAAATGCCGCCGGTGAATCGTGTACAAGCTCGTTCTTTCCCGCATTTTTCTTTTAAAAAATACTTTCTCTGTAAAAAAAATATGAAAACATTTAGATCATCAAAATAGTGATCTAAACAATCTTATACTCCCCCCGGTCCTTTTTAGTTCGCATATAAGATTTGACTGAAGTCAAGCCTCGTAAAATTTGACCAACTTTATAGAAAAAAAATACCAACATTCACAATCTGAAATCAATATCAATAGATGTGTCATGACTTAAAGTTTCATATTGTATAACTTTAGCATGGCAGATGTTGATATTTTTTCATATAAATACGGTCAAACTTTGTGAAGTTTGACTTCAGAAAATTGTAATATGCAGAGTAAAAAGGACCAGAGAAAGTATCTATTCGCAGAGGGGGTAAAAACGTCCTATAATGTAAGACTTTTTTTAACCTTAGTGTAGTATTAAAAAATGTCTTATATTATGGGACAGAGGGACTTAAAGTCATGCAGCTCTGCTTCTTCCCCTCCTGCATTTCCCCCATCTCGTTCGGTACATATGTGAAAGAAAAGAGGAACGGATCACCCACCAATTTACTAAAGTCAAACGATGATGAAAGCACTCCTCGCCAATTTGTGAGGTCAAATCGTCATGACAAAAGCGTATCCCACCAGTCCACAAAGCCGGATCACGGCAAAAGCATTTTATAGTTACCGTCTTGGCAATTCGGCATGCATGAGACCACTCACACACTCACCGCCTTTACTTGCCCCTTACGATGAGTAGAGAGTGATCAAATGCTCCACCGATGATGACATGAATAGTAAGTCGGGGGGATCGACCGGGGACATGTACGCTCAGACCGAGACGTGGCGTAGAAAAATGAACACCAAGTGCAACTTACACTTTGTTTAGATTAGATTAGATACATTACATTGGTCGACCGCGAGAAAAAATATGTCCGAGCGAGCTCCTGGTGCACGGAGACAAAGGCTCTGTTTGGTTCGGCTGTGGATTTTTAAAAGCAGCTGTGAAAAATTTACTATGAAAAAACGGTTGTGAAAAATCCGATGTGAAAAGGATATATGTTATTTGGCAAACCAGCTGATACAACCCTTTTAGATCTTGGCTCGCAGTGAAATCAGATTTTGGAAAGCATATCCTAAGCTGCTTCCGCTTTTGATTCAAATTTTGACAGCGAATTTCTGAAATCGAATTCTGCTGGGTTCGTCCTTTAATTCAGATTCTGCTACGCGACAGCGAAATCCGTCAATAAAAACTGAACTAAACAGAGCCAAAAGCATCTGGCTTCCTGAACGCACGCTCTTCCTTTTTGTTCGCTATCTCTTCTCTGGCCACCGTGATTAATTAGGACGGACGGACGGACGGACAAAGCTTGGATTTACATGGTGTGCGTGCGTGCGTGCATGCATGCATGCCAGCTGGTCGTGTCCCTGGCAGATCGGCAACGCTTTCTGCTGATTCGTGCGCGTCTGCGTGCCCTCCGGCCTCTGCCGGCTCAAAACGGTATATAAAAGCATCTCCAACAGGCGAGCTAAACAAGCGTCGTGTCATAAATATACCTATTTTAGCGCGCGCGTAACCCGGCGGATGGCTCTAGCGGGCGCGCAATAACCGCGCGCGCGGTATAATCAGTTGGGCGCGCGGCAAGAAGCGGTACCTCGCGTGGTGTATTTGCGGCGCCCGCTTCCGCACGCGGCACACTCGACGCTCGCGCTGCGCTCTTCTTCTTCCCCTCCAAAACCCCGCGCGCGCCGGCGCCGGCGACCCGCACCCATGGACGCACGCGTCGGCACCCCGCTCACCCCGTCCTATAGCCGCGACCCCCCCGCCACCGCCGCCGCCGCCACAAACCCTAGCCCGGGTGGCGTTGGCCTCGCCTCCGCCGAAGCTCCTCCGACCAGCGGCCTCGCGCGCGGCCTCTTCATGCCGCCGCGGATGACCTCGGCGGCGGGTGGCGTCGCGCCAGCGCCGGCCCGAGCCGCCGCCCCCTCCTCCTCAAAGCTCCCCAATGCGGCGCGGCCAAAGAAGGGCAAGACATCGGCGAAGAAAAACAAGACGGCGGACGGCTCCGGTACCTCCAAGGCGAGGAGGAAGAAGCTTGCGGGGCGTGCGACGGGCGCGGCGGCTGCCGAAGCGCCGGCAAGCTCACTCATTGAGCCGGCGGCCGGCGCGCACAACATGTTCGACGAAATGCCTCCAAGGTAAAAAATTCTAACTTTTCATTTTTTTTGTTATTTTTTGAATGCATTCGTCACATATAGATAGCTTATTTGCATTGTGCAAAAAAAATTGTAGTCTCAATGATGATGCATACATGTCAACGATGGGTGTTGGCTCCAACAATTCGCATTGGTCTCAAACCAATGACATGCATTTTGAAGACCATGACTTCGAGGTGGACGGGGAGGGTGAGGGCATTGTCGACGCACCGAAAGGAAGAGCGGGCAATTACACCAATGCCGATGACATCTTACTATGCAATACTTGGTTGCAAGTGTCGAAGGATCCATCCGTTGGAGGTGATCAAAGTAGAGATGCTTATTGGAACCGGATGAAGGAACACTTTGATGCTCGCAACGTGAGTGAAATTGACCGCTCCAACTGATCACTTAGGTCCCGGTGGTCGACAATCAACTCGGATTGTCAAAGGTGGGCGGCCTGTCAAAAGGCGGTTGGCAAGTTGAACCCAAGTGGCACAAATGAGGACGATAGAGTAAGCGCCATTTCATCTTACATGTTGGTGCTAACTTGCTTTTTTTGCTTGTTGTTGGTGCTAACTTGCTTTCTTTTCATGTAGTTCAGCATTGCGCAAAACTTGTTCAAAGAAGAGGAGAGGAAAACCAAGAAGGGGAAGATCAAGAAAGGAAGGGTATTTACTTTGCCTCATTGCTATGAAGTGTTGAAGGATGATGAGAAATGGAAGAAGCGTGAAGATTTGGATGATTTGCATTTGAGCGACAAACAGAAGCGAACAATTAAGTTGGATGATGATGATGAGGATGATGCATCAAGTGATGACGGCAAGAGAAGCCCCACACCCAACTCGGTTTCATACTCGAAGCCAAAGCGGCCGGATGGGTGCAAGAAAGACAAAACCGAAAAAGAAGAAGAGGAAAGGAGATGATGAGCTCAAAAATGCTATGGAAACTATTGTGAAGGCAAGAAAAAAAGCCAACGAGAGGTGAGAAAAATGGCAAGGACCCAAGATGCCGCGGCCGAGGAGAAGAGGTTGGCGGCCGAGGAGAGGAGGGTGGTGGCCAAGAAGAGGAAGGTGGCTTTGGAGGAAAGGAAGGTGAGCAATGAGGAGCGAACTAGGTTGTTGGAATGGGAGAAGCACTTGTTCTTCTTGGACACAACTAACCTCAATGCGGCGCAAAAGGAGTATGTCAATCTTGCCCAAGAAGAAGTCTTGATCCAAAAAAGAGCCATGGTTCATGCAATGGGTGGTGGTGGCCTCGGCGCAATGGGTGGCGGTGGCCTCAGCGCCATGGGTGGCGGTGGCCTCGGCGCCATGGGTGGCATGGGTGGCTTCGGAGGTACCGTGGACGGTTTAGGTGTAATGGGAGGCATGCCTGGCTTTGGAGCACCCCCCGACGCTATGGTCACCATGAGAGGCATGAGTTTTGCTTCTCTCATGGGAGGCATGGGTGCACCTCCAGCCGCCATGGGCGGAATGTCTTTCGATGTGCCTCCTCGCACACATTCCCATGAAGATGCCATTGAAGATCTTGCCAACACCGTCGGAGCTTCACGTGATGCGGTGCACGATGAGGAGAGGGAGGAAGATTCATCTTCGGAGGCGGAAGAATCATCTTCCGAAGATGAGGACGAGGACGAAGACGAGGACGAGGACGAGGAATGATGTGTCTTTCATTTGTGTATTGAACTTGATTTGCATTTTGAACTTGGTTGGATGAACTTGTGGGCATGATTTTAAACTTGTGGGCATGAACTTCATCAACTTGTTTGTGCGAAATTTTTATTGTGTTGGAAAATGTTTATCATTTTGTGTTGAAAATGCCATATGCAATGCACCGGCGAGTCGCGCGCACTGCATTTTAGCGCGGCTACTGGAGTCAGCACTGCGCGCTGCGCCAAACCAGGCGATGCGCGCGCGGCATATATGTTTTTTGCGCGCGGCGCGACCGACGCCGGTTGGAGATGCTCTAATAATGATATACAGAGCGTTTTGACACTGCAGAGCGGCCTTCGTCTCAAAATAAATGTCTCAGCTTTATACTAGCTCTAGTACAAATTCATACTAAGATCAAAACACTTATTTTAAGAGAAAAAAGTATATAGTAATTATTTTTAGGGAATTGGTATAATAATCACTGATCGACGTGGCATGGTGCCATGCTGCGGGTAGCCGAGGACACCGCCGGCGTCTTCTTCGACCGACGCGCACCCGCGTTTCGCAATTCACAATACATTTTTCATTTGAAAAAAAAAGAAATAAAATCACAATGCGTTTTTTTTGGCAGGGTGACAGGACATCTTCTTTGCTTTTTTTTTGAGAAAAAAGACATCTTCTTTACTGGGATGAAAACGGGTGCAAATGATGCCCGTTGTGCCGAAAGCAAAGCAAAGCAGAAAACGTTCCTTGCGGTGCAAGATTTGCGGCGCCTGCTCTGCTCTATCCCGGCCCTCGCTCGGTCGGTTCATACTCGGGCCCCGACAGATCTCATCATCGCGCTCGCTCAATACAATTTGGCTTCCCCGTGTTGCTAGCTACAGTACTACTCCTAGAGAACTACGGCTGCGCTAAAAATTTAACTCAGCTAGTGGGTAGGGTACTACACTACTACGATTAGCAGTTTAGCACGGTGGCAGAGGGGATCGAGATCGAGTTCTGTTTAGCCCAAGGCAGGCTTGCAAGCCAAGCTTGCTAAAGTTAAGCTCAGCGCACAGCACTGACAGACTGACCACCGTGTCAGTCCTCCGTGCATTTCGGCTGCGTCTGCATGGCTGCATGCGTGCGGCCTGACCGGATGGACGGACCCGCCGTGCTCCCGAAGCCTGCCTTCCTTGGGGTGCTGATGTTGCTGCCGTGGAGGAGAAGGCGACGACGCTGCCTAGTATTCTCATTTTTTGTATTGTTGTCCGCGGCAGGCAATAGATGCCGCCTACTCCACCGGCGGATCGCACCCACCGCACGCCTGCTGCCATTTACGCGGCCGCAAGCACGGGCGCCAAGTTTTTCTTTTGAGACAAGCTCACAAAGATTTTATTCACCCGTCACAATGTTTACAGGAACGAAATCCAAATTTCCTGGATGGCCTAACCAGACATAGCGGCCAAAACCCAGGGATAATGCATGCTTTGCTAGTTTGTGAGCCTCAACATTCGAGGTTCTAAATTCATGGTTAATTAAACACGAAGAAAATCTCTAGAGCGATCTATGATTTCATGTACCACGGCCCCATATTGTGCACAAGTGCCTTGCTTGATCGCATCAACGGCCAGCTTACAATCCGACGCCACTGAAATCTTGTGGAAGAGCAAATCATCCGCGAGGGCCAGAGCTTCATGTATTGCCAAAGTCTTCAACGTTTCTAGATCATCGATGTTATTGAAACGGATCACTGACGCTCCTTGAAACTCCCCACTACCATCTTGACAAATTGCTGCTGCTGTCCCGAAGCCCCCATGTCTGGCAACCGCCGCATCGACATTGACTTTCATGTGATATTCTGGAGGAGGGATCCACTCCGCCGTTCTAGGAGCTGGTGCTTGCTTGTCCTTCGCTGGCTTCTCCATGAACTGAATCTCCGACAGGTAATTCGATATGAAACCGTGGGTGGAAAACGGTGTTTGAAAAATTCCCTCATGTATTAACTTCCTCCGTGAAGACCAGATCGCCCAAAGAGTGACAATCATTGTTACAAGCTCGTCGCTGGGCATCGAATCGAACATGGAGAATAGCCACTCCTTTGCGTCAGCACTTCGGTTCATCGCCATATGTTGCACCATCTCTTCCTTCGACAGAGCCCAAGTGCTCCTGGACAGGGCGCAGTCCAGTAGTGAGTAACGCCAACTATCATGCGCCCCGCACACTCCACACACATCCATGGTGGCCATGTTTCGATGCTGCAGAAGATCTCCCGTTGGTAGCGAGTGTTGGGCCAATCTCCATGTAAAAACTTTCGGCTTCGACGGCACTTTTAGCTTCCATAAGGCAGTCCAGCTCTTCGTCAGCCCCTGGAGATTAGAAGTATGCTCTCCTTCCTCAAGCCATGCTTCTCTTCCACTCTTTATACGGTATATCATATTATATGCAGTCCTGACAGAGAACTGGCCTCTCGGATCCTCGGACCACGCCCAAAAGTCGTCGACCTGACGAGTGCATAGGGGAATCCTCAGAATGGCCTCGGCATCCACTAGAACAAACACTTGTCTAATCAGTTCTTCCCTCCAAGAAGCGGTCGATGCATCAATTAAATCTGCTACTATCTCTGGAGGGTCATGGATCAAAGATGTGATCGGCCTCATCATACCCGATCGAGGTATCCAATTGTGTTGCCAGATATTGGTCGAGCGCCCATCCCCTATCCGCATGATCGCTCCAAGTTTCAACACGTCTCTCCCATCTACAATAGATCTCCATATCTGGGATGGGTTTGAACCCAACTCTGCCTCGAAGATGGACGAAGTTGGATAGTAAGCTGCTTTTAGGATGCGAGAGCTCAAGGAAAGCGGCTCTGTCAGGCACCTCCACGCTTGTCTACATAGTAGAGCAAGATTAAAAATTTCTATATCCTTAAAGCCGAGGCCGCCCAAGTTTTGGGATTTGTCATGACGTCCCAAGAAACCCAAGCAGGTTTCCTCTTTCCACGTTTAGATCCCCACCAAAATTGACGTATGATTGAAGTTACACTATCACATAGGCCCCTCGGTAGTCGGAAGCAAGACATGGAAAAAACCGGTATGGCTTGAGCAACTGACTTTATCGGCACCTCCTTGCCCGCTGCTGACAATAGTTTCTGCATCCAACCCTTCACCTTTTCCCACACTCTGTCCCGAAGATAACGGAATGTGCCATTATTTGACTGACCAACTACTGTGGGCATCCCCAAATATTTCTCACTCAGAGATTCATTCTGGACTTGTAGGATGTTTTTGATCTGGTTCCTCAGAACCTCAGGGCATCCTTTGCTGAAGAAAATTGAAGACTTTTCAGTGTTAATTCTCTGGCCGGATGCATCACAATAAGTACGAAGCAGGTTTGACACCGCATTTGCTCCCTCCACGCTAGACTTAAAAAGCAACAGGTTGTCATCCGCAAAGAGAAAGTGATTCACCACAGGAGCTGTGGGTGCCACCTTCACACCGCCAAGTACCGATGACTGAGAACTAGATTTTAAAAGGCACGAAAGGCCCTCCTCTGCCAATAAGAATAGGTAAGGGGAAATGGGATCTCCCTGCCGTATACCTCTTGAGGGTTTAAATTGATCCAACTTTTCTCCATTGAACAATACTGAGAAAGATATTGTTTTAATCATGCCCATCACAATGTCAGTCCAAGCTGGGGAGAAACCCAACTTCAGCATGATCGCATGTAGGTATGCCCACTCAATCCTATCATATGCTTTCATCATATCAAGCTTGAGGGCACAAAGTCCATTATTCTTAGACTTATTCCTCTTCATAAAATGCAAGCATTCGTAAGCACAAATAATATTGTCTGTGATTAGTCTCCTAGGCACAAAGGCAGACTGTTCTTCAGAAATAATGTCAGGCAAAATTATCTTCAACCTGTTAGCAACAACCTTCGAAGCAATTTTATATAAAACATTGCAAAGACTTATTGGCCTGAATTGAGATAAGAGAGTCGGACTAGCTACCTTTGGGATCGACACTAAGACCGTGTCATTAATCCCCTCAGGGCTCTCTTCTCCTCTGATGATGCGCAAAACCACTTCCGTCACTTCTTCCCCACATAGATCCCAATGTCTTTGGTAAAAATGAGCCGAAAATCCGTCGGGCCCCGGAGCTTTAGTCGGAAACATCTGAAAAAGTGCCCTTTTCACCTCCTCATTAGTGTATGGAGCACACAATGTGTCGTTCATCTCCTGCGTTACCTTACGGGGTACATGCTGTAATACTTCCTCCATACTGCTCACTCCCTCAAAAGCATATAAAGACTTGTAAAAATCTTGGACCATTGTCCTCAGCTCTGCCGGATCCTCTGTAATGATGCCGAGGGAGTTTGATAAAGCACGTATCATGTTCTTCTTGCGCCTCAGGCTCGCACGCATATGAAAAAATCTGGTGTTCCTATCGCCCGCCGACAGCCATTCTATCCGAGATCTCTGGCGCCACATGAGTTCTTCCCTGTGTAGGAGCTCCACAAGCCTCTCATTGAGCTTTAGCTCGACATGCGTGGGGGCGGTGCGGATAGGGTCACCCCTCAGCTGTTCCAACTGCGCCTTGATCTGCTTCATCTCCTTTCGGACACTCCCAAATGTATCTGTACTCCATGTTGATAGATCCTTGCCAATTCTCAGAAGCTTGTCCCGAAAATCTCCTACTCCATATCCCAGTGCGAGAGTGCTCCAGCTATCAGTTATCTTCTCCCTCCAGGACTCGTGTGATTCCCACATAGTTTCGTATCTGAATATCTTCTCCTTCCTCGTGTCATGTTGTGTACCTTCAAATGTCAGCAGGATCGGCTCGTGATCCGAAGTAGCTCTGTCTAAGTGATGTAAAGTGGCCAAAGGAAAGCGAGCTGTCCAACTAGCCGAGGCCAAAGCCCTATCAAGACGGACCCTGCAGAAGCTCCCTCCTGCAACCCTCTTCTTAAAAGTCCAGGGCCGTCCCTGGTAGCCAAGATCCATGAGCATGCACACATCAACTGCATCACGGAAAGCTTGTATTTGTGCATTACTTCTGTCCGCTACTCCATCATGCTCCTCCGGGCGTAGCACTTCATTATAATCGCCAAAACAAAGCCAAGGTAAATCGCTCATCGTACTAATTCCTTTGAGGACATCCCAAGTTTGGTGCCTTAGATGTGTCTGGGACTCCCCATAAACGCATGTGATGCGCCACGGATCCTGGCCCGTTTCTGTGACCCTATGTGATAAATAGAATCTCCCAAAATATCAACCTTGCAGTTGTTGTTCCAAAACATGACAAGTCCTCCGCTTCTTCCTTGGCTGATTATTGCATAGGAATTATCAAAACCTAGTGTTCCAGCTAAAGCTTCTACACGTGCTCCACTAATCTGTGTTTCGACAATACAAAGCACAGTAGGGGTAAACTTCATCGCGAACTCACGAATCTCTCGAACTGTCGCAGGTTTACCCGCTCCGCGACAGTTCCAACAAAAATCACTCATTGGGCTCGGCGACTCTCCTCTAGGGAGGCCGCCAGATTCTTCACGGTGTTGTTGATACCTTCCTGACAAGTGGTCACCAATCTCGTTCGCTTGGGTTCTCTCTTTGGAGGTGGACTAATCACAGGAGCAATCCCCACAGGCACTATGGCTAGCTGATCCGGTCCCAAACCTGAACCTCCCATGGAAGATGAAGCGTTGATAACATGTTCTGTACCGCTCAATCTCTTACGAGAGGCCTCCTCCATGTCCGTATCCTGGGCCGTTTCTGGGTGATCATCATGATGCTGATGCTTCTCCCGACCCTCCTCGTCAAAACTGTTAACGCCTGTATTCTGTCCTCTCCCTCCTGTATGTCCTCCTCTGCGGCCACCGCGGCGGCCACGGCCCTCTGCCAGTTCTCATAAACCAGCCTGCCCTCAGGTCCTTGAAAACCAACGCAGAAGGTGGATGCACACCGGTCCCGTGTTCTTTGAAGAGGTGACCCAGGATACCACATACCGCGCACCAATCGAGCAACTTCTCGTATTTGACTTGATAAATTTGATGTTTTCCTTCCCTTAGCAAAGATACAGCATTCTTCAACGGCTTCGACACATCAATTCTTACCCAAACACGATGGAAATTTCCAGCAAAATCCTGCGAAGGAGGTTCAACATACAAGACTTCTCCTACTCTGCCAGCAAGTTGTTCGACGAGATGAGCAAACAGGTCGGGTACATCATGGATCTAGACCCAAATATCTATTGTATCCAGCTTGATGGTGGTAGGTTTCGTCACCCCATCGTATGACTTGATGATGACAGCATCTCCCCTGAAGTGCCATGGCCCTTCTTGCATCACCCTCTCCCAGTCTCCTAGGCACGAAAACTGGATGATGTACAGATTATCTTCCAATGGCCTGAATTTCACCTCTTGAGCAAGGTCCCAAGCAGATCGCATATTGCGAAAGAACCACGTCTGACTATAGGTTTTGACCGAGTTCACCCGCGCAATAGCAACCCATCTAGCAGCATCTTCAGGAATATCGGCCTCATCGAGAACTACATCGTCCAAGTCCTCTTCCTTCAGCCCAAGCTCTTGCATCATCTTCTCTACCTCGCTGACCCCCCAGAGCTAGGGTTTTCGGTAGAAGCCATGTTGCAATCTCACCCGATTGAGATCATATCGGGTTGGAACAGGGGAACCCTAAGAGCGCCCCGCTCCCCGAAGCCAACCCGTCCCCCACCGATGAACGTGGAAGGATCGGCGAAAGCAACGGGGGAGGTTGATAGGCGGCGACAGGGACGACCAGAACTCCAGGAGGCGGCGGATCGCCTCTGAGAAACCAAAACCCTAACGTGAGGGAAAAACAATAGTGTCACCACTCCTAATGGTGAATTCAGGTCTCGGGCAGCCATGTCGATGGCCTTCATGGACGCCAAGTGAATAGGTGATGGATGGGCCTTGGGCCGTCCCATCCGATCCGGAGCGGAGAGAGCAGGGGACGCACGGGCTGCCGCGCCGTGCGCCATGGGTCATTCCCCTCCTCTCCCCGCGATTAAAAACCAGCACCGCCGGTACGTGACAGCGTCACGTGGTCGGCCCCCTCGTGTCGCGCCGGCCGAGCTTCTACAGCAAAAAGGAAGCGCGACGAGACGCCACTCGCGCGCGCGTCCAGGCTGCCGCCCATGTCTGGCCCGCGCAAGCCGGCCACGGCATTGCCATGGCATGGCATGGCAGCGGGCACACCACCAGGGGATGGGGGTGGGAGGACCATCAGCAATTCCTCGAACACAGTACCCATCACGCCGAGGGGGGCTCTCGACGGCACTGGCCCAGGGCACATTCGTTCGTTCGGGCCGGCAACTGCTTCACGTGCCGTTTGTTTCGTCCCCCTCGGTCTCGGCGCCACTGCTCACCGTGGAGCCGCGCACAGGCGCTCTACCTGTACGTGGCATCTTATTCAACGGCGCCACGTCCTTCACACCTACTAAGCCGCTCCGTGTGTCTGCCTCCCTCGGCACCATCTGGGAGTGGAAGTGGGAGTGGGTGGCGGTACGTTGGCCCTTAACCCCTCGTCGCCTTCTTCGCTGAGCGCACGCCTATCTTTTTTTAAAGCTCGCGACGGCGGGCCGATGGCTGTCTCTCCGTCCGTCCATCGCGTTTCGTTTTTTTTTGCGGGTGAAAGAAAATTTATTTCTCACACATAAAGTGCCTCGGCATTACATAAGTCTGGTACCTCATCCGGTCCAGATCCCAACCACACCATCGTACGTTTATAAACTCTACCAAAGCTTGCAAGAAAATGACTCACACCGTTCTGTTCTCTACGGATATGAACTAGCTTAACCTCCCTTCCTCCTAATATCAAACACCTAACCCGATCAGCAAGCAAGGCAAAACGAGATCTATCCCTCGTCGACGCTAGTATCGCATGTACCGCCACCGCGCAGTCTGTCTCCATCTCAATAGGCAAAGGGGTCCATTGAAGTGCCAAGTTGAGCCCCTCCATGCAGGCCTGCAGTTCGGCTTCCAGAGGATCCAAACACGTCCGGAGTTCTCTGCATGAAGAAAAAATGATGTCGCCCGTGTCGCTCCGGAGGACCATGCCTGTACCAGCCTCTCCGCTGGTGGCATTGTAGGAGCCGTCGATGTTGAGCTTCGCCCACCCCGTCGCCGGTCGAGACCAGCGCAGCACCGTGGTTGGAGCAGGAGTCTCGTGCTGCATGGGCCGGGACTGGCTGACAGCGTCCACCACCTGCTTCCCTTTGATTGGATCCGCATGAGGAGCATTCTGGATGCCCACCAATGATCAACGTAGCTGATGAGGAAGTTTTTGGATGCTTCGATTGGTGGTGGCTTCTTGTGGTGCACCATCTCATTTCGAACATACCAGCAGCGCCATAATGTCATCATGAGCTCCATCCTCTCCGTGTCCGGCAGCTTACATAGGGCTTGGGCAAGCCATTCCGTTCCCGTCCGACGGAACGATGTAACAGCAGGTATTCTCCATTGGTCCGCCATGGCCTGCCACAGTGCGACCGCCATTGGGCATCTGCAAAAAACATGGTACGTGTCCTCCGGCTCCAAGGCACAAAGAGGGCATTTGTCAGAAACCTCCAGGCCCCGACGGCGTTTATTCACCCAAGTGGGTAGACAATCTGTAAGCAACCGCCAGGTGAAGATTCGAACCTTAGGAGGAGCAGGGCACCTCCAAATAAAAGCCCAGACGGCTCGTCGCCCGTCCGGTGCCCTGCTCGCCGCGACTGAAGAGAACCGAAGATGATCCTCAAGAGCAAGTCGATAAGCACTCCTCACGGTGAAGTTCCCGCTGCGTTTCGTCTCCCATGCAAGCATGTCTGGACCCAACCCAGGAAAGGTTTTAATTGTTGCAATCACCTCCGCGTCGACCGGCAAAAAAATGTTCCGAACCAAGTCCATATTCCATGCTCCATGGTCATCCAGCAAGTCACATACACGCCGCACCCGGCATCTTCCTTGGGGGGTAGCAGGCCTCCCACTCCCATTCCTGGGGATCCAGCTATCGCGCCATATCCTGATCGCTCGTCCATCGCCTATGCGCCAGATCAATTCCTTCTTTAGGAGCTCAAGCCCGTGCTGAATTGCTTGCCAAGTAACTAAGGCCGCTGTCGAGAAAACAGTATCCTCCAAGTTACCAAACGGGTAGTAGCGTGCTTTCAGTAACCGGGCACACAAGCTAACAGGGTTTGTAAGTAGCCTCCAAGCTTGGCGTGCTAGAAGTGCCTGATTAAAAAGTCGTAGGTCTCGAAAGCCCAGTCCACCTTGCGCCTTGGGCTTGATTAGATGAATCCATGCCCGCCAGTGCATCTTTCTCTTCCCCTTTTCTACTCCCCAAAAGAAATTACGGATCATCCGCATAAGATCTTCACAAGTGGCCGCCGGTAGCTTAAAAACGCTCATGATGTAGGTTGGAATAGACTGTGCAATGGATTTAATGAGGACCTCTCTTCCGCTTTGCGCAAGTTGATTGCCATCCCATTCCACCATACGCTTCATATATTTCTGCTGGAGGTTTTGGAACATGCCCTTGGACATGCGCCCGTTTGGCGTGGGTAAACCCAAGTAGCATTCCTCGAAGCTATGCTGCTGCAGTTCCAGTGATAATACCACTGCATCCTGGTCTGTTCGCCGGCAGTGCTCACCAAAGAGAATGGAGCATTTTTGCGGGTTGATAAGCTGACCCGTGGCTTGAGCAAAGGTGGCAAGTGCGCATTTGACATGAGAAGCTTCCTGCTCGGTTGCTCTGAAAAACAGCAAGGTATCGTCTGCAAACATGAGATGTGAGATGCCAGGTGCACGTGGACAAACCCGTAACGGTGTCAGCTGCTGAGAATTGACCCGTTGCTTCAAGATTGCCGCTAACCCTTCTGGCACGAAAAGGAACAAGAACGGGGAGAGGGGATCTCCTTTCCGCATCCCACGCGACGGTGCAAATGAATCTGATAGGGCTCCATTAACATTGCAACAATAACGGACTGAGGTGACACAAGTCATTATCCATCTCACCCACCGATCCGCGAAGCCCAATCTTCTCATCATTTGCTCAAGGAAAGTCCAATCTACACGATCATACGCCTTGGACAGATCTAGCTTGTAAGCACAGTAAGCTTTATCAGGGTCCTTCTCCGGTTTAATATAGTGAGTGCACTCAAAGGCAATGAACGCATTATCCGTAATGAGTCTTCCAGGGACGAAAGCGCTATGTTCCTCAGAGATGATATCGCCAAGTAGTGGTCGCAACCGGTTCACCAAACACTTGGAGATGATCTTGTAAATCACGTTACACAAGCTAATGGGCCGAAACTCGGATAAACGTTGGGGGTCGTCAACCTTTGGGATGAGCACGATGGTGGTGTTGTTTACCCCCTCCGGCATTACCCCCGATAAGAAAAATTGTTTGACTGCAGCAATAATGTCATCTTTCACTGTGCCCCAATGACGCTGAAAAAACCTCGCCGGGAAACCGTCCGGCCCAGGTGCCTTTAGAGGCCCAATCTGAAATAGTGCATCACTAATCTCCTTGTCCGAAAAGGCTTCACACAGTTTGGCATTCATCTCCTCCGTAATGACCGGATCAAAAAGGTTTACCACTGTATGAGGGAGTAAACTAGGATCAGCTTCAATCAGATTCTGAAAGTAACTCATGGCCATACCTGACATTACAGCCTGCTCCGATTGAAGGACTCCCAAGTCATCCCACAGTTCCTTGATCTTGTTTTTCCGGGCTCTCCATCTTGCTTTCCTATGGAAGAACTTTGTGTTCCGATCTCCATGTTTTAGCCACTCCATTCTAGATCGTTGCAGCCACATCATCTCCTCCTTGTACAAGAGTTCATCCATATGATCAGACTCTTTCCGTATCTCACTACGGTCGGCATTCATATTGTGCAGTTCCTCTAGCCTCGTCCTGGACTTCTCAATCTCTCTTGTCACATTGCCAATTTTCTTATTGCTCCACTCATGTAGTCTCAACATTGTTGCTTTGAGGGCTTTGCTCACGCCTCCCAAGTCATTTTTCACGCCCGAAGCAGCCCAGGCCGCCTCTACCACTTCTGCCAGGGAGGCCTCACGCTCCCACATAACCTCATAGCGCCTCGCCTTTGCCATCTTCACCTGTGTATCTTGTGCGCACCGCAGGAGAAGCGGTCGATGGTCTGATCGGGGCGACGTCAGGTGGAGCACCGTCGCCTCCGGGAACATATCTCGCCAGGCATTGTCCGCTGCCACTCTATCCAGACGCACCTACACGTTAGCCCGACCGCTCCGTTTGTTATCGTATGTGAACGGATAGCCTGAGAAGCCTAGGTCCACCAACTGACACACCTCAAGACAGTCCCGAAAGGCTATAATCTGGGCCTGCGGCCTCGCCGTCATGGACATATGTTCACAGTCCCATAGCGCCTCATTGAAATCACCGGCAACTAACCAAGGCAACTCAGAAGTATTCCTTAGTCTACACAAGCTCTCCCACATAAGATGTCTGTTTTCCACCCTCGGTTCTCCATACACAAAGGTCACTCGCCAAAGAGGTTCCGAGGGAGCCACCCTGACAAAAACATCAATCCACCTCTCATTAACGTCCTGAATGCTGACATACATGGACTCATCCCAAAACAAAGCTAGGCCACCACTCTTTCCTTGACTACTTATGCCCTCAAAACCACAAAGCCCAAGCCTACTTCGCAACCTTTTCATCTTTTGCAGCTGATTCCTAGTCTCACACAGAAACACCATCCTCGGGGAATTGGCTCTACAAAGAGCCTGTAAATCACGAACTGTACGAGGGTTCCCCGCCCCCCGACAGTCTCACACTAGGCAATTCATTGTTCCTGACGGGGCTCCACTGCTGGCCCCGTCAGTTTACCAGCGGCCCCATGGCTAGTTGCCTCTAAATTTCCTCCCCTTCCCGCGCTGCATGCATCATCCTCCATTTCCAGCCGTTCCTTTTTTCCTTTCTTCTGCTTGCCCCCCTCTGTCCCTTCTTCATACGGCACCATTCCCTTGCCATCGGGCACCATAACCTGAACTGGAAGGCCCCCAGTTAGATGTCGTTTCCCCAGAATGGAGTCATTGTAATCCATGGGGTCCATCGCGCTACCAAAGGAGACCTGGAGCGTATCCAGCCCCCACAAAGCTGGTATCATATCCTCTCCCCTTGGCTTGTCACGGATCACAAGCGCCCCATTCTTCTTAACTGCAGCAGATTTTTTCGGCTATGATGTTATCTTCTTCTTCCGCGGTCTCACAGATCCTTTTCCCGCTTCATGCTCCTGTGCTTCAAACTGTTGTTTCAGGTATTGCAATTTGCTGCACTCAGGTTGCTCCGTGCCCAGCCGTAGCCGCATTTTCTCAACATGGTCTGCCAATTGGTCATCCTCCTCCTGCGGTGCCGTCGCCTCATTTTCCTCAAAACCATCCATAGCGTCCACCCTGGTTGGTATTTCATGTGAGCCCTCGCCTCTTCCCCTGGCATTCCCCGATGCTTGTGAGCGCGTAGCCGACGACGCACTCCCCAAAGAGAAGTCCATACTCCGTTTTGCTCGTGGTTGTCCTGGTGATGGCGTGAATACAGCTCTATGATCAAACTTTTTGAACGGGGAGCATCTCAGCGTAGAGTCATAGGCCTTGGTGGGTAACCCAACCCTCTTCTTCTCGCACGCCTCCTTATCATGTCCCATGAACCCACAGTGAAAGCAAAAATGCGGTACCCGTTCATACTTTAACTGGAATTTCAGCCGTTTAGTGGTGCCCTTTGCATTAAACTCCAGTGTCACCTCCTTCTGCAATCTTCTATTATACGGCAGCTTCACCCTCACCCTTAGGAATTCCTGAGTCCCATGGCCCACCTGTGGAACATCCACCTCCAACACCTCACCCAGGGTTCCTCCCAAGGCTTCTCCATAAACCATAGTTTGCTTCTTCCATGGCACATCAAACACTCGGACCCAAACCGGGACAGCTTCAAGCGTAGTCTGAGAGGGCTGCTCATCACCATTGAAAGGGATGACTAGCAGAGCATCACCATCATATATCCAAGGCCCCCCTCTCGCCACAAACCTAAAGTCTCCCTCCGAGAACAGAGATATGATATAGTAGTTGTTCTTAACCGGCTTAAACTCGACCCACGTACGCAGTTGCCAAATTTTCTCAAAGTGCCCAAATAAGGTTTTTGTGCTTGGTCTCCGTTGCGATCTGTAAAGCCCCATCAATCTCCATCTGGGTTTGTCTTCCTCTTCTACCTCCTCCTCATCATCATCCAGATCAACTGCAACGAAAGCAACATCGTCCATGTCCACCTCACCTGCAAGTTGCTCTTCCACTCCCTCCGGCAAAACTTCGTCTGTTGCTGGTCCGTCCCAGTTGCTATTCTCCGGCGTATCCTCCTCCCAAGCCTCATGTGAGTCCGCTCTCCTAGACACCACGATCGCTCCATCGCCGAGGGGCTTCGGGTGAGCGAGATCCTCACCGGATCCGCCTTGATCACCCCCACCCTTCGCCTTTGGATTGATCTGCGACATCTCCTTGCGGTGACTCTGAGACGTGATGTGATCTGGAGGTTTTGCAGGCTTCCCCTGGTTTTGTGTGGTGCGGCGATCAGGGTCTAGGGTTTTTGTATCCCCCGTCCCCGTCGTGCGCCTTGAGAACGTGGCGTGTTCGGACTCCTGAAAGGGCCGGCTTAGACTTGTAGACACCGTGTACATCGGAATCGTGGCCCAGAAGGACTCCTCCCGGCGATCCGATTCGCTCCCATCGGCAGGTTTTGGCGGCGGCGGCGGAAGGGCGCCCATCGCTAAAACCCTAGACGAAGCAGACTCCTTTTCCCCCCTGGCCGTCAAAAGTATCGCGTTTCGTTTTTATAAGAGAAGAACATTGGTTGGAGTGGTGGGAGTACGTACGTACGTCTGCGCCATGTTCGCCTTCTTCAAGATGGGCGAATTGCTCGCCTTGATGGCATTCCTGTGGTTTCCACGGTTCTACTATGTACTGCTGCTATCTATGGTGGCGAAATGGGAGGCGCTCGGTACTAGCTATTCTCGAGCAGGCAGGAGCGGGGGTACTCGGTCCAGTTCAACCACTGGTACGGTGTAAAATGTTGGCGCAACAACCGGCCGCTCCCGCCCTTTTATTATGGCTTTTATTTACCAGGCCAGTACTAGTGCTTCAACCTTGGGGAAAGTGGGTGCAGTACACGTACCTGATGAGACCGAGCCTGAGCCTTCGCCTTCGCGGCCAGCCAACCAATCCACGTCTCGTTTCCCAGTCAATGCAGCAGACAAGCCAGGACCACAAAACTGTGAACAGCTGACCCAACTCGTGAACCAAACGAGGCAGTGGCTATGCTGCCGTACCAGCCATCCCAATCTTGTTGATCCTCTCTCACACAGAGAAAAAGATACACCAGCAGGAGCTGACCAGGACGACAACGAACCACGCAAAAAACCGTGGCGTATTTTCCTCATCGGTTGGGCTTACCGGCCTGTATATATCAAAATAAAGGCGTGGGGACGGGACGAGCCACCAGCCAAGAAAAGCATGACGCTCAAGGGAAGCAAGAGAAGCAACTACACTTGATTGAGCTGGAAGCGAGCTCCTCCGAGTAACGCAGCATGACAAGACGAAGCCGAAACAGCCGGCATCCACCTCATGCACCCAGCAGACAAATGTGGAAACGAGGGAGCAGATGGGAACATATATCATTGATAAATTGTTGTAACTGGTGACGATGGTGTATTGGACTTTTCGGTGGGGGCTGAGGCAAAAATATGAACTTTTTTCCCCTCAATAATTTAATTTAATTTTGAAAAAAAAATGGAACCATTGTTATCAATTAACCGCTATCACTTTCATGATGACTAATGCTGGACAGCGCTCCAGCTTATGCTGATGTGACGCCCACTTACCCTCAGCCTTCTTTGGTGAAGCTCTCTCACACCCAGGAGCCCCAGAGGGTCTGGATGCATAAGCTCAGGCTTCTGCCCGGTGCCGGGCTGGTGTTCAACCCCAAAAAAAGTGACCCCGATCGGGGCCACCAGACAGCCGCATCTTGTTCTCCATTAGGCCTTCAGGTCATCAGACATGGCCGACGGGATGCAGTGCGTTGTCAGAATGTCCTCGGTAGCAGCCTTCGCGGTTTTTGTCTCCAGGACAACGATCTGTCAAATCATATAAATTGGTTACTTGATTACATCCCGCATTAACACAGGGACCTTGCTATCGTTGATTTTGCAAGAAAAGAAGAGCTATCATGCCTTGCCATCACTAATTATTTTTGTTATTATTGTTATGTCACGACAACAACACCCCCGCATCATCAATTAGAAGAGACCAAGGGGATTTTAGCACAGAAAAAGTCAGCTACATATATTCTTAAAAGAGGGTATTAGCTCAAGTAAAGCTGCAAAGATACATAAACTAGAAATTGACATCCAGTATGAGGCTACTTGTCAACACTATCTTCCAACTTGCTTGATCTTTGTAGCGTTACTGAGAAATTCTGATTAATCACGACGAAGTACTGGTAGAATTTCAGAAAAACTGACCACTAATCTGCGTTTACCCAGGGACTTAGTTAACATGGGGTGTGACAGATGTTTACAACAGAAATACACAAATAAAGAAATCAGGGCTTACCTGGTCATACTCCAAATCAAACTTCAAGAATTCATCCTTGCAATTTTCCACTGTTGTCACTAAGTCCTTCAGATTTTTCACAGGATGACCATTAACGGCAAGGACCTATCAACAAGATGATAATAAAGGGTTTTAGTCACCCCTCACCAAACAAAAGCAAAGAAGTCATAGCCTACATGCAGTGTTAATCATTAGGTTTCAGAATCAACTGTCGAAAAAAAGAGGAACTGTGATGACAACATAGCACTGAGAACGCCTATCTGACAATTTTTTCACAGGAAGACAATTAACGTCAAGGACCTATCAACAAGATGACAATAAAGGGTTTTTAGTCACCCCTCACCAAACTAAAGCAGAGAAGTCATAGCCTACATGCAGTGTTGATCATTAGGTTTCAGAATCAACTGTCGAAAAAAAAGAGGAACTGTGATGACAACATAACACTGAGAACGCCTATCTGACAAATATATTAGACTTCAAGCTTCACTACAGAAATATATATTTAAAGGTAATAACACCGCATCAATATATTATATATGCATGGGTAAAGAGTAGGAGGCTGGCAGAATTCCAGTGCGTCAGTATATATACTTCAGCAGCAAAAAATGCAAAATGTCTGGAGGGAACTGCTAGAATCAACAAAAGTAACACATGCAAATGGATCCAGAACTTTTCTGTTACCTGCGTATTGACAATATCTTCATAACCGATATTGATATCTGCCACAAGCACCTGCAAGGGTTCAATGCATGCAGTCACGTTAGGAGATAAAAGAAACTATAGTTCTTTATGGAGCTATAAATGAATACTTCACTCATATCAGAACAGAGATTTCACGAACACGGGAAGAACTTATAACCTGTGATACAACCACCAGCTGTTCATCAGGTGATTCCGCCATTGAATGCAAATGCTTGACCAACAACTTGACAGGTGCATCATATTCGTAGTCTTTCCCATACTGAAAAGTAAGTAGATCAAGAAGCTTAAGGAAGTATCTTTTTATGTCCATTTAGCATTCTCTTTAAATAGAATTAAGTTCACAGAGATGAAAGCAGTTGCATAAGAGTGTAAAAGGTAGAATTAGATAAAAGTTGTGTATGGTGTTTCCTAGGGAGATTTTCTAAGAAGAAAAGTTGCACGAAAAATGATAAGCCCTAGTTCTGCTTTATAACATCAAGACCAGAATAGAAATCAAGCAACTTCTTTGCTTGGTAACTATCAGAGATTGCACCTATACAGACAGTAGCTGAAACACAGCTTAATTTGTTACAGGTGCTAATTTTAAATTCTTAATTACATCTAAGAAACAAAATTAGCTGCCTAGAGCACCCCTCACTACTAAGAGCTCTATGCATGTGAATTTCGAATATCAAAGAGGTTATCGTTAGCTGGTGCTACCCAAATTGACAACATTAACACCAGAGTAGTATAAGCACTGAAACATTGCAGGTGAATGATTTTCATCAAAATCCTATTTGATAGTAGTGCACAGGACCTCTATTCGTTACCGACTCCCTTTAAGATCAAGAAAATCAGGATCCAAAGAAATCATATTGAAATTCAAGACACTGACAGCCTAGGAGTACAAGGATTAAGCTCTTGCTTGTTGGTTATATTCAATGCATAGGGAACAGGATGCAAAAAGAAGATAGATACAAACCTCAGAACGGAGATATGGAACAGAGACAGCTGCAAAAACAAAGCCAGCAACAATGTAATATGATGGTGGCCTGCCCTTGACATGAGCTGCAATGAGCCGCTTGTGGGTCGCTAGCTTTATTTTAAATTCATGAACTTTTGAGTTGCGCAGGACTTTGATAAGGGCTTTGTCACCGGTATATTTCTGAGAAACAAGGTAACTAAAGCCAATTCGCTCGCCATGCCTGAAAGGAACTATTGACAAAAAAAGGGGGTAAGTAAATAAAAATAAGTGATCTTGTTTTAAGTGAGAATGTTTGATTTGCTCAGGAATTAAGTTTAATTAAGATGCTAGAGAGTTAATACAGAGAAAGAAAAGTTCGCCAATATAAACCCCGCAAGAATATCTTTAGAAACACATGAGAAAATTTGACAACATCCATGTATCTACGAGATTCAAATGGAAACAAAAATCCTCTATCAGGTTGGCCAGCTGCAAACATGTTACATGTATAAAAATCAGAAATTGTAGTGTTACAAGCTATGTGAATTATGATTTCAGTCAGAACCGTCATTTGACACCAGGGAGAAAGAATTTCTATTAACAAAATAACAAAGACTTAACGAATCCAATAAGAGATAAAAGTGGTAGGCATCTAGAGCAATAGAAGACCGTGGAACTGATAATAAATACTACTAACTAAAGCGATTGGTATCCTACAGGTATAATACCATGTAGAGCAAAATATAGGGCATTGAATTAACAAGTTCAATACACTAACCTGTACCATCATTGGCAATGTCAACTTCATCAAAGCTAAGAATAATATCTGACGGTTGCAGACATCCAGACTCGGGAGCAGTAGGTTCCACTCTCCTAACACGAACACCCTTTTGATCAGGTTTCATTCCCATTGCTTTCCGGAGATCGGGATTTTCCATTTTCTGCCATTCTATCCCAATTATAGGGAAGCCTGAAATAATATCGCAAAAGTTAAAAATCAAATCACATAGCAAATGCATAAGATCAAAGAGACAGAAATGGACAACATATATTAAGCATTATACTGTGGGTTGACATGAAGGCAAATATTAAACAAACTTTTCCTTACTATGGGATTTTCTTCATTTGCATCATACATCAAACAATACGGAAAAGAGACACAGCAATCAAAACAAGTGCGGAATACCAGTTAATGCACTGAACAAACTGAAAGAGAATGACTAAGCAAATAATTGACAGGTTGCAGAATCCAATACGAAGAAAAGGGAAAACACTGAATAAAACTCTATCACTATATTGGTTTTACTTCATTAATTAATGTCATCATAACCAACCCAAACGAATACGATTGCACGAGCAATATCAATCATCCGACCACTGGACATGAAATAAGAGGAGAGAAAGTGAGAAACACTCTTACGAGACCAAATGGTAATACAAATTAAACACTTGCAAAGTCATAGGGACCGGTCAGATCGTTGCCAAGTAAAAACTATGCCTATAAAATCATCCGGCAAGTTCAAATAAACCAGCTAAATGGTTCAAAAGAATGTCATAACAAAGTTCAGAGTATTCAAGACTAGCAATATAAAATGAAAACATTGATCATAACAAGATAATCAAATGTATCTTCATACAATTATGGAATATGACTGTTTACCTGTATATGCTCCAGATTTTTCATAGTCTTGAATAAAATGCTTGATAACTGGGGTGGGTATCACATAACCTATATTCTCTACATCTTCATGTTTGAGAGACTGAAAAGCTATGCCAACACATATGCCCCTATCATTAAAAGCTGGGCCACCTGAATTTCCTGAATTAATAGCTGCATCTATCTGTCCACAGGAAAAAGGTCCAAATTTAGAAGGTATTAATAATAGGTTAACAAATAAATTATGATTCCTCAAAAGGTTATGTTCGAATCTAGCTATCATACAAGTCAAATGAAGGGAAGAGAAGAAATGGGAAGAAAACATACCTGCAACCCTAAAAGTTCGGTAGAACCATGCACATAGGACAGTATCTCTATCCTAGAGACCACACCACTTGTCACTGATATTGTATCTCCTCCAATTGGATAACCAACAACAGTGACTGCATCCTGAAGTGCTGGCAACGACCCAAACTCAACTGGTGTAACTCCCTCCCAGAACTCATCATCACTGACAGTTAACAAGGCTGAGATGGATAGAACAGTTCAAGTTAGCCCGTGTAAGATATCGACAAGAAAATCTACACCTATCAGGTCTGAGCACTTAAATATGTAATCTATTCCCCGAGCTAGAATACCGAAATAAGCAAACATAAAATTTCTGCTGCATTGACATTTAAAAGTTCAAAGATTTCACATTGTGATATTTTCAAGAGCTGATGCTAAGACAAAACAATTGAGCAAGCATAAAAGTTTGTTTTAAATTTTAACAGAACATATTTTCAATACCTTAAATTTGAGTCCATAAGAAACAATTTTGCCGCCAATTGTGGTCGCATCTAATGTCAGGTCTCACTCTCACACGATAATTAATACAACTACTCCACAACATGAAAGTTCAAAGGAAGCACCAACATGCTGAAGTTCCCAACTTCCAACACTACCTGTGCCATGCTATCGTAGTAATCGGGGGAGGTGGTGGGGGTGCATTGGAGAAGTATGCGCAATGATCTGACTTCACATATATACTGGACAAGCTATGTGATACAGTTAAGCTTAAATACAAGAAACAAAGGAAGAAGGCGGTGCTAGAGAAAGGGAGAGCGTGCGAACCAATGTCGCACTCGGTGCCTATGGCGAGGACGGTGGCGAGGTACTTGGTGTCGGACCCGCGCTTCTTAAGCTTGACCTGGGTGAAGTGCTCGACAGAGTGGGCGTTGGTGAGGACGCGCCGGCCGCCGATGATGAAGCCGCTGCTGCTGGAGCTGTACTGCCGCTTCCGCTGCCACGGCAGCGAGAAGTTGGGCTCGGTGTGCACGCAGAACACCTTGACGACCGCGTCCATGGACGGCACCACCCTGACGACCTCCTCCCAGCCCGCGGGGCCCAGCTCCGCCATCGCCGCGTCCCCACCGTTCGCCAGGTGCTTCGCGTCCCCGCGCCAGGGCGTGGAGGCGTCTGCGGCGGCCGGGGCCTCGACCTCGACGCGTCGCGGCTTGCGCCCGCGGCGGCCGGCGGCGGCGGGGGCGGGGTTCTCGGCGACCACGGCGGCGGGGGCATCGGGGGACGGCGAGGGGTGGTCCGCTGCCGCCTTGCTCTTGCGGCCGCGCTTGCGCTTGCCCTTGGAGGCGGAGCCGTCCATGGTGGGGGCGGGCTAGGGTTTCGCGGCGCCGCGAGGAGGGGGCGGACGGTGAGGAGGAGGCCGGCTGGCTGGCTCGGTCGGATTATTATGGATGGCCGTCCGGTTCGACCCGGGGAGCGGGACGCATACGGCACTGGTTGAGTCCTCGAAAATGAGGAAAACAAGTTTTTTCTAGGGTAAAATGAGGAAAACAAGTTTTTTTCTAGTAAAATGAGGAAAACAAGTTTTTTTAGGGGGGGGGGGGGGGGAACAATTTTTTTAGAGGATCGGACGGGCTGGCGCAGCCTGGCTAGTGGGCTTGTTCTTTTTGACCGTGCTAACGACAGATCCGTATGATCCACTTCTCTCCGAAGTTCCCCTGGCGCTACATCCGTGTCTTTTTTTTTCTAGCGCAATAAAAAAATTGGCAGAAGCAGGATTCAAACCCGCTACCTCTTGATAGCCCGCGTAGCTAGCAACCACTCGGTCTAGATTGAGCTAGTCATCAGATTGAGACATTTGTTTTCTGGTATAGTACAGAAAACATGCTTTTTCAGTTTTTTTCCTTGGATTTATGTACTGCACAATTTTCATAGATGGATATATGGTGTCTTCATGCCCCTCATGTTATACTAGTTACCTAGAATTTATTCGGGGTGTGTTTGTACACTTATTTTAACGGAAACAAAAGTTACCGGGGTGTTCATACGTAAGTTATCATGTGTGTGGCGTGTAAATTATCATATTATAGGGGTATATTTTTAATAAGAAAAATCTCCGAATCAGAATTATCAGGGGGTTTGCGCATAAGTTATCAGGTTTGTTATGCGCTAAAAAAACCATGCTAGTTTACGCAAATCTTACCGGGATATTTTTAACAACTTTTTTCTGAGGGTCAAAAAGGTTCCATGGTATTCATACATGAGTTATCAGCTCCGTGCTGTGTAATTTACCATGCTATTTACACTTATGTTACCGAGGGTATTTTGTCAACGACTTTTTTTCTTCCGGTTCAAAATTATCACAGTGTCTGTACCTAATTTAGCAGGTCTACAATATGTAACTTACCACGCTACTTACAAAGAACTTAACATATGTATGTTTCAACAACTTTTATTCACTAGGTCGAAAGTTACCATGGTGTTTGTCCATAACTTATCAGGTATGTGTTGCGTATTACAGTGCTATTTACACATAACTTAGTGGGGTTATGTTTTGAACAATTTTCCTCAGTCAAAAAGTTATCACCACCCCCCCACCCCCACCCCCGTACCAAAGTTATTGGGACTGGGGTCCATAAGTTATCAAGTATACGATGTGTGACTTATCATGATATCGACACAAAAATCTACCGAGGGGTTATTTCATCAACCCCTCCCCACCCCCCCCCCTCAACCCCCCCCCCGCCTCCCCTGCATTCGTTGCCAAAGTTACCATGATGGGTGCAAAAGTTATTAGGTCTGCGTTGTGTGAGTTACCATGCTATTCATACAAAAGTTCGTCAACCTCCCCCCCCCCTGGTCGCCAAAGTTACCAGGATAGTGGTACATAAGTTATCAGGGTCTGCAATGTGTGAGTTATCATGCTATTACCGAGGTATATTTGATCAACTCCCCCCCCCCAGGTCGCTGAAGGTACCAGGACCCTGGTGTGTAAGTTATCAGCTATGCGATGTGTGAGTTACCATACTATTCATACAAAAAAGTTATCGAGTGTATGTTTACATTAGTTTTTTTATAAAAAAAGCTACGACGATATTTGTACATAAGCTATCAGGTTTGTGGTACATATAATTATCAATCTCATTACAAAAGAAGTTACCGAGATATGACAAACGAGAAAAAGACCGTTGTTCAAATAGGAGTGAAACATTTATTTCCCTAGAAAACATTCATCACTACAAAAAAAAAAGAGACAAGTGGAGTACAAAACACGTTGCATCGGCCCTTTAAAAAACTTGGAGCAAATGGTTTTGTCTCCTCATCAAAGGCGTTGTGGTCTTTCTTTCTCGCTCTCATTTACGAAGGTAGAAAAAACAAATTAACCTGCAAGTAAAACAGAATAGGTGGTCAGCTCGGCTGGTAATGCGTCATGGCCGCAACCAATAGGTCGTGTGTTTGAATCCTAGCGGTGGCACTATTTTTCCGAAGCTCTTTTTACACGCCAGAGCAGAAAAGAAAGATCGAAGGGAAAAAAGCGATCGTACGTGCCTGTCGCTAACCGACAGTCGGCAGGAAAATAGCTTTTCCGTTTTTTTACGGGTAACTAGGGACTTTATTAAGTAGTAATCAACATTGGAATACAAATAATGTCTGGTAATGTCCCTAGCCAAATGTGGCGGCCTACAGCAAGAGAAGATGCCGCTTTCGCCGGTGCATGCGCTTTGAAGTTATTCTCTCTATGTTCAAACTTGAACTTGACATGGTGGAAATCCCTTCTCCTCTCCGATATTTCATGTAACACCGATGCATAGTGTGTCGCCGTTGCTGTTTCTATCCTGTTCACCACTTCCAGACAGTCGGAGGCAATCAGCAAACGGGTTAGATGCAGGTCCGTAGCCATGGCGAGAGCTTCATTGCATGTGTGTGCCTCCAGAACGGCCGCATCGTTCAAACCGTCAAAAACCAGTGCCGAAGCCCCCAGGAACAGGCCATCCTTGTCTCTGCATATCACCGCTGCTGCCCCCACATGGCCCTGCCTCGATATACCTCCATCCACATTGAATTTTGCTGCATCTTCCTCCGATGGAAGCCATGTTTTGTTCCGAGGCCGGGCCCCGACAGCTGACAAAGCGGTCGGCACTTCCCGTTTCACTGCAATCTCTAGGTCCTGAAGATACCTCGTGATAAAACACCAAGTTGACAGCGGGCTCTGAAATTCATTGTCACGGATAGCTCTCCTACGCGCCCACCATATAGCCCACATAGTGATCAAAACTTTTGCAAGCTCCTCTTCATTTAAAGTTTCAAACAACCAGAACAACCACAGCCTGGGATCCGGAGATCTATTAGAAATGACATGTTCCGGTACGTCCTCTTCACCTAGTGCCCACACACAACGAGCCATACGGCAGTCAAACAAAGAGTGGCGCCATGTATCTTCATGTGCATTGCACAATGGGCAAGCGGCTGTGTCTGCCATATTTCGGTGATGTCGAGTAACCCCAGTTGGCAATGAGGTATGTGCCAGGCACCAGGTAAACACCCTGACCTTCGACGGTACCCTTGTCTTCCAGAGGCGGATCCAATCCCGTTTGGTCGAGGCTTGATAAGATGTGCTCGCGCCATGATCTATCCAATCCTCCCTTTGATACTTTGTACCTGTTAACATCATGTACGTTGATTTGACCGAGAAGATGCCTCCCTTGTCATAGTGCCATGCATAAAAATCATCTTGCAACCTTGAGCTCAACCGGATGTTCAGAATAGCATCCACGTCAGGGCCAACAAAATGTTCGACGAGCATCTGTTTGTTCCACGTCCTCGTGACCGAGTCGATCAACTCCGACACCTGGAGTGGTGGATCAGCCCTCAAAGCACACAGAGGCCGCAGCTTATAGTCACATGGTATCCAGTTATCACTCCAGATGTCAGTATCCTCACCTGTCCCCACTCTTTTGATGATTCCGAGTGCTAGGATTTCCTTACCCTCCATAATAGAGCGCCAAACCTAAGAGGGATAATTACCTAATGAAGCCTCCAGGATGCTGCTTTGTGGGTAGTAACGTGCCTTGAGCACCCTTGCGCTTAGAGAGTCGGGGTCCTGTAGCAGGCGCCAGGCTTGTCGGGCTAGCAAAGCTAGGTTAAAGAGTTCTATATCTCTAAAACCCATTCCTCCCATGAATTTAGGCTTACACATAGTATTCCATGACACCCAAACTGTTTTCCTTTCTCCTCTTTTGCTACCCCACCCAAACTTCCTGAGTAGACCATTAATGTGCTCACACAAACCTCTTGGCAATTTGAAACAAGCCATAGAATAAGTTGGTATGGATTGTGCTACCGATTTAATGAGAACTTCCTTCCCTCCAGCTGATAAGCACTTTTCCATCCATCCTTGTACCTGCTTCCAAATTCTATCTTTTAGGTACCAAAAGCACCCCTCCTTCGAGCTGCCAACATCAGTTGGTAGCCCAAGATATTTCTTCGAAAGCGATTCATTATGCACATCAAGCAAGCCTTTAACCACATTCCTCAATGGATCTGGCACACCTTTGCTGAAGTATATTGACGATTTTTCTGTATTGATGCGTTGGCCTAACGCATCATAATATTTCTTCAGCAACTCCCGGACTTTAATTGCACTCTCCGTTGTTGCCTCAAAGAAAAGCAAATTGTCATCCGCAAAGAGGAGGTGGTTTACCGCCGGCACTGTGGCCGCAACAGAAACTCCTCTAATCCCTGCATCTTGTGCTTTCAGTAAGCAAGAGAGGCCCTCAGCCGCCAACAAAAATAAATAAGGGGAGATAGGGTCCCCTTGTCGCAAACCCCGTGATGGCCTGAAAGCATCCAGAATTCCACCATTAAAAAGAACTGATAAAGAAACCGAAGATACACACCTCATGATGGTTTCAGTAAACCTCGGGCTGACACCCAGTTTTAGCATCACCGCTTTGAGATATGACCACTCAAGCCTATCATAGGCCTTCATCATGTCAAGCTTCAGAGCACAGAAACGATTGCCCTTCACCCTTCTCATTTTTATGTAATGCAAGCATTCTGTAACACCCACGATGTGGCTATATCTCCCACGTGTCGGAGCACGACTTAGAGTCATAACCGCATTGTAGGCATGTCACAAGAGGGGTAATCTTTACACATCCCATGTACTGAATAAGAAAGAGGTACATAGTTGGCTTACAATCGCCACTTCACACAATACATGAATATAGCATTACATCATCCAGATACAATCAAGGTCCGACTACGGAACCAAATAAAGAAAGACCAACCCCTAATGCAAAAGATCCCCGATCGCCTCGACTGGGCTCCACTACTGATCAACTGGAAACGAAACAACACAACGAACAAGATCTTCATCGAGCTCCTCCTTGAGCTCGGTAGCGTCACCTACGCGATATGATCGGCACCTGCAAACTAGTTTTGGAAGTAATCTGTGAGTCACGGGGACTCAACAATCTCACACCCTCGCGATCAAGACTATTTAAGCTTAAGGGTGGGGGAAAAGGTAGTGAGGTGGAGTTGCAGCAAGCACTAGCATATATGGTGGCTAACTTACGCAAATGGGAGCGAGAAGAGAAAGGCAAAGCACGGTCGTGGTCTAGAAGTGATCAAGAAGTGATCCTGAAACTACTTATGTTCAATCATAACACGAGACCGTGTTCACTTCCCGGACTCCGCCGAGAAGAGACCATCACGGCTACACACGCGGTTGATGCATTTTAATTAAGTTAAGTGTCAAGTTCTCTACAACCGGACATCAACAAATTCCCATCTGCCCATAACCGCGGGCATGGCTTTTGAAAGTTCAAAACCCTGCAGGGGTGTCCCAACTTAGCCCATCACAAGCTCTCACGGTCAACGAAGGATATTCCTTCTCCCAGGAAGACCCGATCAGACTCGGAATCCCGGTTACAAGACATTTCGACAATGGTAAAACAATACTAGCAAAGCCGCCCGGATGTGCCGACAAATCCCGATAGGAGCTGCACATATCTCGTTCTCAGGGCACACCGGATTGTCCAAACTTCCGGTAGGCCAGCCCAGAGTTGCCCCTGGTGGCCACCGGCGGCTGACAAGTTGGACCAACACTCAGAGGAGCACTGGCCCGGGGGGTTAAAAATAAAGATGACCCTTGAGTCTGCAGAACCCAAGGGAAAAAGGCTTAGGTGGCAAATGGTAAAACCAAGATTGGGCCTTGCTGGAGGAGTTTTATTCAAGGCGAACTGTCAAGGGGTTCCCATTATAACCCAATCGCGTAAGGAACGCAAAATCAAGGAACATAACACCGGTATGACGGAAACTAGGGCGGCAAGAGTGGACAAAACACCAGGCATAAGGCCGAGCCTTCCACCCTTTACCAAGTATATAAATGCATTAATTAAATAAGAGATATTGTGATATCCCAACAAATCCATGACCCAACAAGGAACAAACTCCAATCTTCACCTGCAACTAGCAATGCTATAAGAGGGGCTGAGCAAAGCGGTAACATAGCCAAACAACGGTTTGCTAGGACAAGGTGGGTTAGAGGCTTGACATGGCAACATGGGAGGCATGATATAGCATGTGGTAGGTATCGTAGCATAGGCATAGCAATAGAGCAAGCATCTGGCAAGCAAAGATAGAAGTGATTTCGAGGGTATGGTCATCTTGCCTGAGATCCCGCAAGGAAGAAGAAAGAGTCCAAGAAGAAGACAAACGGATGTAGTCGAATGGATCCTCACAACTCCGGAACGAAACCGAAGCTAACGAGAGAAGCAACCCGGAAAGAAACAAGCAACATAGTAAACAACCAACACATGAACATGGCATGATGCACAACCAAGTATGATGCATGTCCGGTTTAATGAAGCATGGCATGGTAAAGTGCAACAAACAACACTACAAATTAAGTGGAGCTCAATATGCCACGGAGTTGCATATTGAAGAAAACACCACATGACTTATTTAGTTCTCTCTCGTTTAGGTACTCAACAATATTAAATGTTGGTTAGCATGGCAAGAGGTGAAGCATAGTAAAACTACCTATCTAGGCAAGTTTAAATGAGTCCGGAACAACAAGCAACAAATCCGGAGAATCCTCATGTGCATATTTATGGATTTGGTACTGTTCTGACCTAAACACAATTTTAGAGTTGTTAAACATGCAAAGTGATGCCACCAAGTTAAACTAGGCATTTTTCTACCCCATTTACATATAAAGTTTATTAAATTTGGAGCTATGGTTATTAAGTTATGAATTAAAGCATTTTAGCATGGCATAGGAGCAAATTTAACCAAACAGAATTTTAAACATTTCAAACATAGATTAAAGTTGGATATTATGAATCTAGACAAAATTCTAAGCAAGTTTCATATATAAATCATTTTAAACCGATGCACGGTTATTAAGTTATTATATGCATGAAGTTTAGGGACCTTTTTGTGAAAACTGTAGTCTCAGGATTAAAATCAAAACGATCTGCGGAAAAAAAAACATGTCTCGGGCCACATCTGAAACAGCCCACTTGGCGGCTTGCAGCTGACCTAGCTGGGCTCAGCCCAGGTCGGTGGAGGCGGCCCAGGGGGCGCTGGAGCAGGCCGCTGGAGAGGGGTGTGAAGCCGGCCCACGCGGGGTCGACGCGGTCAACGGGCGCCGGCAAGGTCGAGCGGGTGGCGGCGCTCCTCCGCGTGGAGCGGGAAGACGGCGGTGGCTTGGCGCATCTCCGGCGGTGGAGGGAGGCGGATCCCGTCGGGGATGGATGGATCCAGGCGGTGGGGGCTGGATCCTGCCGGATCCGTTGCCGGAGCAGGGCGACAGCAGGGAGCCGGCGACGAACTCCATGGCGGCGGCGGTGAGGAGCACTGCAGGGGAGAGGAGAGAGGTTAGGGAGAGGCAGGGAGATGTAGAGGAGGGGCGGCGGAGCTGGCCTGAGACTCGGCGGCGGCGGAGCCAACCAGCGGTGGCGGGGCGACGAGGAGGGGCGCGCTCCGGCGGGCGGCGCTTGGCGGCGGGGAAGCGGGCGAGGAGGCTAGGCGCGGTGCGGGCGCCTCGGGCCCAGATCGGCCCGGGGTGGGCCGCGGATGGGTTCCGGCGGGCCCGCGCGGCTAGAGGCGCGAAGGAGGGCCTGGGGCGACGCGTGGCGGCTTGCCACTGGTCCGGGGAGGCGCGCTGACGGTCTCAGGTGGCGGCGCGGCCATTGGAGGCTCGCCAAGTGGCGGGACAACGGTGGCTGGCGCCGGAAAACAAGGGGAGGCGGTTGGTGGCACAAAATTTGAGGAGGGAGACGGCAGGGAGGTAGGGGAAGGGCTAGGCTGCCAAATTTGGAAGGGGTGTCCATATATAAGCAGGGATGGCTAGGGTTTGGGTTTAGGGGGGTTTTAGGAGCGTTTCGGAGCCTCCGATCGCGATCTAACGGTCCGGAATGGAGGGGGGTTTAGGTGGGCTGCAGGTGGGTTGTAAAAAGAGGTTGGGCTGAGATGAGAGGAGAGGAGTGCAGCCCGGCAACTGTTTCCAGAGACCGAAAACGTCCGACGTTTTGACCGACTATAATGTCGCTATAGTTATCCGTTGGGGCATCAAACGAACTCCGAATGCGATGAAACTTGGCAGGCGGCCTACCTACAACATAACAACACCACATGCCAACTTTCAACCCATTCCAAGAACATTTTCCGGCCACTTATAAAATAATATTTTGGACGTGCCGCGGGCGCGTGCAAGTGTGTCTGGGCTCAGAACGGACAACGGACGGAAGTGGGGGAACCCGGACGGATGCAAGTTTTGAAAACATGATGATGCAATGCATATGATGACATGATAAAAATGCAACACGCAAGCAAAAGACATGGCAACGATAGTGAATGACTGGAAGACACCTGGCGCATCGGCCTCGGGGCGTCACAACACTCCACCACTACGAGAGGATCTCGTCCCGAGATCTAGGATGGCACCAGGGAGAAACGGAAGAGGAAGAGGTAAAATAAAGTTGCTTCTTTGACAAACGAGTGAAACCAAGAACCTTGAGAGGTTAAACAATTTCGAGAAAAGAATACAACGGAGATGAACAAAGTTGAAAACACTCCGTTAGAAAAGATGAACAAGGAACATTACTAGAACCTTGTAGGTTGAAAGGCATAAGAAAAGTGTTACAAAGGACAAGAAGTACATGCAAGCACTCCGGTAGAAACGAGATGCAGAAGGAACGATAAAGATCAATTACGACAACACTCCGGTTAAAACAAGATAGAGGAGGAAAAAGAATGATATAATTTGTACAACACTCCAACTGCGAATGGAAGGGATTAACAAGAACTTGACAACATGAGAGGATACTTGATGAAATCAACAACACGCTGCCACCGGAACTATTGGAAGAATGGCACAAGGGGTAAGAAAGATTTCAGACAGCACTCCGGTTGAGAAAGGAGGTAAAACTTGATAAGATGAGAGAACTGGAATGAAAACACGACACTCCGGTTGAATGGATAAGCAAAGGAAAGAACATGATCTTCACAATACGAGATGATGAGTGAAGAGAGCATCATCACAATTCCTCCGGAAGAAATGAAAGAATGCAATAAAAAGAACGGAGAAGAAAACAACATGTTCTACCTCAAATGAATTTGAGAGAGCATCCTTAAAAACAAGGATTGAACGGAGTTGTTGGGAAATCAACAACGAAAAGAACAGGCTTGTTGAGGGCTTATGGAAAACATCTCAAAAACTTGAGGTGAAAACCTGCCACAAACGAAAACAATTGCTTGCTTGAGAGCGACGGAGAGATGAAAACATCTTTCATCGCGAGAATAGGAGGAAACTTGGATCATCGATAAACACCATAAATAGCAACATTCCTTAGGGAAGGTTTTAGGTGAAATATAACCCAAGATAACTCCAATGAAGAGATTCATGGATTTAAGATATCTCATTCTTGACAACATGTGAATCATGAAACATGAACTGAAATTATGGAGAATGACATAGCACCACCTCAAATGATATGGTAGAAAGAATTGCACTTCGGAATGCAAGATGAAGAAGGCTTGAACTCCTCTAACAAAACATGTGTTGGGCACCATGTTTATTTTAGAGTAATATCTTGGCAGATCTTAGCTCCGAGAGAAATCTTGAAGAACAATTGAAGAATGAAAAGTATCCTTGCAAATCATCATGTTGAGCCTTCGTGAAGAACTCCGGTAATAAAAGAATGATCAAAAGGAAGTGAAGGATGAAAAGAATAAGATTGAAGCCTTGCAATGATTAGATGAAGCTTTGAAATGATATAATTGAAAGATCGTGGAACTCCGAAAAAGGAAAAGATGGAACAAAGAAATAAAGAATTTTGATGAACCTCCGGAATAAGGAATTGAATTTACTCGATGAAACAAGAATAAGAATTACATTATGCTTATCCTTCACCAATTTAGATTGATGACAAGCAACGGATTTGGCATACTATTCTCGCAGAAAGGATTAAGTGAGATATAGCGCAAACTTGAGAAGGTCTTCGACGAACCACCGGTAGGATTTGGGAACAACGAATGAATCTGTATGATAACGAAGGAGAAGAACTCTTGAACGAACCACCGTAAGAATTGAAAAATGAACAAAGTAAAGGGATGAATCATTGGTAATAATTAGAGAACGAATGAAGATACTTGAGATAATTTAGATGCAAGTGAACAAAGATATCCCGAACTGATTAGAGAAAACTTGAATGATGCACCGGTAATTTTTGGAGAATGATAGCTGAAGGCTGAGAATGAATAAGTCTTCTGAAATGATGGCCTTCAGAGAAACAAACTGAAATACTCTTGAAATGCTCCGGATGGGTGAAAAGAATTCTCACAATCGAAGGTAGTTATGAGAGGATGGCAACAAGCTAGAATCATGAATCTTTGAGAGAACAGATAAGATTTGAGAGAAACTCTTCTTCGGTCTTCAAAATCTATGAATGATGATGGGAAACACCACCATGAATTGTTGAGACACTCCAGGATGACGAATAGAAAGGTTGAGCCAATGGTGAAAAGAATTTTTAAAGATCTTGGAGAAAATACATAAGGCTGAGGATAACTCATTCTTACGTCAAACTTGGAAAAAAATTGAGAGTAACTCCGGGAAGATTAGAAGAGTTAGGTAAGATCCTGGGAAAAGACCTGTCGGTTAGGGCCCACTCAAAAGAAACACTGTTGAACGATTACTTTGGAAGAGATAATACACTGGTAGATTTAAATGGTTTGAATGAGATAACAACCTCGAAATAGCTTGAACGGATCGAGAATGGAAATGCGAATCTTCTAAGATATCTTCAGCACTCCCGATAACATGAATAGCAAGAGGTGGATGATTAAGAGGTGCACCGGCATGAGTAAACATTTGAAATGAGGAAAAGGTGAAGGAAATATGCCCTAGAGGCAATAATAAAGTTATTATTTATTTCCTTATATCATGATAAATGTTTATTATTCATGCTAGAATTGTATTAACCGGAAACATAATACATGTGTGAATACATAGACAAACAGAGTGTCACTAGTATGCCTCTACTTGACTAGCTCGTTGATCAAAGATGGTTATGTTTCCTAACCATAGACATGAGTTGTCATTTGATTAACGGGATCACATCATTAGGAGAATGATGTGATTGACTTGACCCATCCCGTTTGCATAGCACTTGATCGTTTAGTTTGTTGCTATTGCTTTCTTCATGACTTACACATGTTCCTATGACTATGAGATTATGCAACTCCCGTTTACCGGAGGAACACTTTGTGTGCCACCAAACGTCACAACGCAACTGGGTGATTATAAAGGTGCTCTACAGGTGTCTCCGAAGGTACTTGTTGGGTTGGCGTATTTCGAGATTAGGATTTGTCACTCCGATTGTCGGAGAGGTATCTCTGGGCCCTCTCGGTAATGCACATCACTTAAGCCTTGCAAGCATTACAACTAATGAGTTAGTTGCAGGATGATGTATTACGGAACGAGTAAAGAGACTTGCCGGTAACGAGATTGAACTAGGTATTGAGATACCGACGATCGAATCTCGGGCAAGTAACATACCGATGACAAAGGGAACAACATATGTTGTTATGCGGTCTGACCGATAAAGATCTTCGTAGAATATGTGGGAGCCAATATGAGCATCCAAGTTCCGCTATTGGTTATTGACCGGAGACATGTCTCGGTCATGTCTACATTGTTCTCGAACCCGTAGGGTCCGCACGCTTAAGGTTTCGATGGCAGTTATATTATGAGTTTATGAGTTTTGATGTACCGAAGGAGTTCGGAGTCCCGGATGAGATCGGGGACATGACAAGGAGTCTCGAAATGGTCGAGACGTAAAGATCAATATATTGGACGACTATATTTGGACATCGGAAAAGTTCCGAGTGATTCGGGTATTTTTGGGAGTACTAGAGAGTTACAAGAATACGTATTGGGCCTTATTGGGCCATATGGGAAAGAAGGAAAAGGGCCTCAAGGGTGGTCGCACCCCTCCCCTTGGTCTGGTCCGAATTGGACTAGGGAAGGGGGCGCTTCCTTCCTTCCTCCTCCTTTTCCCTTCCTCTTTTCCTATTCCATATGGGAGGTGGAATCCTACTAGGACTAGGGAGTCCT
Source organism: Triticum urartu (assembly GCF_003073215.2). Taxonomy (NCBI): domain Eukaryota; kingdom Viridiplantae; phylum Streptophyta; class Magnoliopsida; order Poales; family Poaceae; genus Triticum; species Triticum urartu. The sequence goes on along the minus strand of NC_053027.1, from coordinate 504,384,208 downwards.
AGTAGGACTCCACACTTGGTGCGCCCCCTCCTAGGGCCGGCCTCCTCCTCCCTTGCTCCTTTATATATGGGTGCAGGGGGCACCCCAAAGACACAACAATTGATCATTGATCTCTTAGCCGTGTGCGCTGCCCCCTTCCACCATAATCCTCGATAATATTGTAGCGGTGCTTAGGCGAAACCCTGCGACGGTAGAACATCAAGATCGTCACCACGCCGTCATGCTGACGGAACTCTTCCCCGACATTCTGCTGGATCAGAGTCCGGGGATCGTCATCGAGCTGAACATGTGCTAGAACTCGGAGGTGCCGTAGTTTCGGTGCTTGATCGGTCGGGCCATGAAGACATACGACTACATCAACCGCGTTGTGCTAACGCTTCCGCTTTCGGTCTACGAGGGTACGTAGACAACACTCTCCTCTCTCGTTGCTATGCATCACCATGATCTTGCGTGTGCGTAGGAAATTTTTGAAATTACTACATTTCCCAACAGTGGCATCAGAGCCTAGGTTTTATGTGTTGATGTTGTGCACGAGTAGAACATAAGTGAGTTGTGGGCGATATAAGTCATACTGCTTACCAGCATGTCATACTTTGGTTCGGCGGTATTGTTGGATGAAGCGGCCCGGACCGACATTACGCATACGCTTACGCGAGACTAGTTCTACCGACGTGCTTTGCACATAGGTGGCTGGCGGGTGTCAGTTTCTCCAACTTTAGTTGAACCAAGTGTGGCCACGCCCGGTCCTTGCAAAGGTTAAAACAGCACCAACTTGACAAACTATCGTTGTGGTTTTGATGCGTAGGTAAGAACGGTTCTTGCTAAGCCCGTAGCAGCCACGTAAAACTTGCAACAACAAAGTAGAGGACGTCTAACTTGTTTTTGCAGGGCATGTTGTGATGTGATATGGTCAAGACATGATGCTAAATTTTATTGTATGAGATGATCATGTTTTGTAACTGAGTTATCGGCAACTGGCAGGAGCCATATGGTTGTCGCTTTATTGTATGCAATGCAATCGCGCTGTAATGCTTTACTTTATCACTAAGCGGTAGCGATAGTCGTGGAAGCATAAGATTGGCGAGACGACAACGATGCTACGATGGAGATCAAGGTGTCACGCCGGTGACGATGGTGATCATGATGGTACTTCGGAGATGGAGATCACAAGTACAAGATGATGATGGCCATATCATATCACTTATATTGATTGCATGTGATGTTTATCTTTTATGCATCTTATCTTGCTTTGATTGACAGTAGCATTATAAGATGATCCCTCACTAAATTATCAAAGTATAAGTGTTCTCCCTGAGTATGCACCGTTGCAAAAGTTCTTCGTGCTGAGACACCACGTGATGATCGGGTGTGATAGGCTCTACGTTCAAATACAACGGGTGCAAAACAGTTGCACACGCGGAATACTTAGGTTAAACTTGACGAGCCTAGCATATAACATATATGGCCTCGGAACACGGAGACTGAAAGGTCGAGCGTGAATCATATAGTAGATATGATCAACATAGTGATGTTCACCATTGAAACTACTCCATCTCACGTGATGATCGGACATGGTTTAGTTGATTTGGATCACGTGATCACTTAGAGGATTAGAGGGATGTCTATCTAAGTGGGAGTTCTTAAGTAATATGATTAATTGAACTTTAATTTATCATGAACTTAGTCCTCGTAGTATTAGCATATCTATGTTGTAGATCAATAGCTCGCGTTTAGCTCCCCTGTTTTATTTTTGATATGTTCCTAGAGAAAACTAAGTTGAAAGATGTTAGTAGCAATGATGCGGATTGGATCCATGATCTGAGGTTTATCCTCATTGCTGCACAGAAGAATTATGTCTTTGATGCACCGCTAGGTGACAAACCTATTGCAGGAGCCGATGCAGATGTTATGAACATTTGGCTAGCTCAATATGATGACTACTTGATAGTTTAGTGCACCATGCTTAAACGGCTTAGAATTGGGACTTCAAAGACGTTTTGAATGTCATGAACCATATGAGATGTTCCAGGAGTTGAAGTTAATATTTCAAGCAAATACCCGAGTTGAGAGATATGAAGTCTCCAACAAGTTCTATAGCTAAAAGATGGAGGAGAATAGCTCAAGTAGTGAGCATGTGCTCAGATTGTCTGGGTACTACAATCGCTTGAATCAAGTGGGAGTTAATCTTCCAGATAAAATAGTGATTGACAGAATTCTCTAGTCACCATCACCAAGTTAGTAGAACTTCGTGATGAACTATGATATTCAAGGGATAACGGAAATGATTCCCAAGCTCTTCATAATGCTGAAATCGACGAAGGTACAAATCAAGAAAAATATCAAGTGTTGATGGTAGACAAGACCACTAGTTTCAAGAAAAGGGCAAAGGGAAGAAGGGGAACTTCAAGAAGAACGGCAAGCAAGTTGCTGCTCAAGTGAAGAATCCCAAGTCTGGTCCTAAGCCTGAGACTAAGTGCTTCTACTGCAAAGGGACTGGTCACTGGAAGCGGAACTGCCCCAAGTATTTGGCGGATAAGAAGGATGGCAAAGTGAACAAAGGTATATTTGATATACATATTATTGATGTGTATTTTACTAGTGTTCGTAGCAACCCCGCGGTATTTGATACTGGTTCAGTTGCTAAGAGTAGTAACTCGAAACGGGAGTTGCAGAATGAACATAGACTAGTTAAGGGTGAAGTGACGATGTGTGTTGGAAGTGGTTCCAAGATTGATATGATCATCATCGCACACTCCCTATACTTTTGGGATTAGTGTTGAACCTAAATAAGTGTTATTTGGTGTTTGCGTTAAGCATGAATATGATTTGATCATGTTTATTGCAATATGGTTATTCATTTAAGTAAGAGAATAAATTGTTGTTCTGTTTACATGAATAAAAACTTATATGGTTACACACCCAATGAAAATGGTTCGTTGGATCTCGATCGTAGTGATACACATATTCATAATATTGAAATCAAAAGATGCAAAGTTAATAATGATGGTGCAATTTATTTGTGGCACTACCGTTTAGGTCATATTGGTGTAAAGCGCATGAAGAAAATCCATGCTGATGGGCTTTTGGAATCACTTGATTATGTATCAGTTGATGCTTGCGAACCATGCCTCATGGGCAAGATGACTAAGACTCCGTTCTCCGGAACAATGGATCGAGCAACAGATTTGTTGGAAATCATACATACTAATGTATGTGGTCCGATGAATATTGAGGCTCGTGGCAGGTATCATTATTTTCTGATTTTCACAGATGATTTGAGCAGATATGAGTATATCTACTTAATGAAACACAAGTCTGAAACATTTGAAAAGTTCAAAGAATTTCAGAGTGAAGTGGAGAATCATCGTAACAAAAATAAAAGTTCCTACGATATGATCGCAGAAGTAAAATATTTGAGTTACGAGTTTGGCCTTCAGTTAAAAACAATGTGAAATAGTTTCACTACTCACGCCACCTCGAACACCGCAGCATAATGGTGTGTCCGAACGTCATAACCGTACTTTATTAGATATGGTGCGATCTATGATGTCTCTTACCAATCTACCACTATCGTTTTGGGGTTATGCATTAGAGACAGCTGCATTCACGTTAAATAGGGCACCATCTAAATCCGTTGAGACGACACCGTATGAACTATGGTTTGGCAAGAAACCTAAGACGTCGTTTCTTAAAGTTTGAGGTTGCAATGCTTATGTGAAAAAGTTTCAACCTGATAAGCTCAAACCCAAATCGGAGAAGTGCGTCTACATAGGATACCCAAAAGAAAATGTTGGGTACACCTTCTATCACAGATAAGAAGGCAAGATATTCGTTGCTGAGAATGCATCCTTTCTAGAGAAGGAGTTTCTCTCGAAAGAAGTGAGTGGGAGGAAAGTAGAACTTGATGAGGTAACTGTTGAAAGTGCTAGTGATCGACTAGAGGGGGGGGGTGAATAGGCGATTTTTATGAAAGTCTTCAAAACATGTGAGTTTCGAAGACAAATGATAGAAATAAACCTATTATCATGCAGCGGAAGGTAGACTACACTAGGCAAACCATAGTCATGTATTTAACGAAGTGAAAGCACAATGACAAATAGGAGCTAGGCAGTGAGGATCAGGTAGGAAGATGTTGAGAAGCCAATCAGTACATGTAATCACTTAGTGAAGTCAAATGGTGATGCTATCGTACAATTACTTCACAAGAACCAACAGTAAGTAAAGGGAAGGGAAGGATGAAACCAGTGACTCGTTGAAGACAATGATTTGTTGGACCAGTTCCAGTTGCTATGACAACTGTACATCTGGTTAGGGAGGCTGAGATTCAACTCAGAAGACCTCGTCTTCACCTTATTCCCCTTGAGCTAAGGACACCCAGTCCTCGCCCAATTACTCTGGTAAGTCTTCAAGGTAGACTTCCAAACCTTCACAGACTTCGTTCACTGGTGATCCACAATGACTCTTGGATGCTCAGAACGCGACGCCTAACCGGCTGGAGGATTCACAGCCCTCAAGTGTAATAAGTCTTCAGATCACACAGACAAGAAGACTTAAGTGATGCCTAACACTCTTTGGCTCTGGGTGGTTAGGGCTTTATCCTCTCAAGGAATTCTCTCTCAAAGGCTTCGAGGTGGGTTGCTCTCAAACGACAAAAGCTGTACTTTAACTCTGAGCAGCCAACCGTTTATGGTTGTAGGGGGTGGGCTATTTATAGCCACTAGGCAACCCGACCTGATTTGTCCGAAATGACCCTGGGTCACTAAGGAACTGACACGTGTTCCAACGGTCAGATTTCAAACACACACAACAACTTTACTTGGGCTACAAGCAAAGCTGACTTTTCCAACTCTGAACAAGATTCCCTCTCATAGTATTCACTTGAAGAGATAGGATTTTGGCTAAGCATCACTTCAGTCATTCTGACTGGTTTTCTTGGACCCCACTTAACAGTGCGGTGGTTCCTATGACTCAACAAAAAAAGAACTACGAAAGATCTAAGTCTTCGCGCTCCATAGTCTTCATGTAATGTCTTCTCTTGTCATAGTCTTCAAGGTGAATGTCTTCACTTACCACCTTTGACTTCAATGTCTTCATACATTTTTAGGGGTCATCTCTGGTAGAAAAACCGAATCAATGAGGGACTTCTACCTGTGTTATCCTGCAATTCTCACAAACACATTAGTCTCTCAACTAGGTTTGTCGTCAATACTCCAAAACCAACTAGGGGTGGCACTAGATGCACTTACAATCTCCCCTTTTTGGTGATTGATGACAAACTAGTTGAAGTTTTCAACGGGGAATATAATATGTGAAATTGTAAAGGATAAGGAATTGTCTTCATAAGTTGCAAGGGCTCCCCCTGAAGATGTGCATATAAGTAATTTGCTTTTGGAATGCAGATGCACATGGCAGGTTGTACTTGTGGAGATCCTCTTCAACTTATGATGACAATTCATCATGCATGAAAGGTATGTGAAGATAATGACATGCATAATGAAAAATGGACGTCTGCAAAATGATCTAAGTGCGGAATTTATCGTCGCACATGCGGAATTTATCATCACATCACAAAATAGCAAATAAGTAACAGACGACCATCGAGTTTAAGTGTTACAACTCAAAGAACCAAATGTATCAAAACGAGAGTTGTAAACACTAGGAAAAACATAAAGTAATCGCCCATATGGACCCGCTTGAAGACTATCAAACTCATATGCTTCTCCCCCTTTTGTTAGTGAGGACCAAAAAGGTTTGAAGACATAGAGCATCTACTCGTTCCCATGAAGAGTAGGTGAAGCAGCAGGGTCATCGGTGGTGTTCGGCGGTGCAGAAGTACTTGGGGGCAGTGTCGAGGCGTGCAGAAGTAGGGGGCGGTGAAGTGGCATCATCTTTGTCCTCGATCACTCTGGCATTCGCAGTTGCCGCAGAGGAAGAGAACTCAGAGTCTTCAAGAGATGGAGTTCGTCGCAGTACAGTCCTTCGGGGAGGTGTGGATTCAAACTTGAAACGTTCAGAGAAGCCATCCTCTTGAAGATCATCCTCAGAACACATAAGCGTCATCCCTTTCCATGTACGCCGACAGGTTTCATGGGAAACAAAGGCATTCTTGGTGGCAAGATTGCGAATGCGGTTGACATCCACCAAGAGGCTGTGCATTTGGCGCTTCAGTCAGTCATGATGCCTATCCTGTTTCTGATGAAGAGCAACCAGAAGCTCTCGGTCATTGAGAACACGAGATCGCTTCTTGGGTCATTGGGCAATAGTGCTTTCAGTGGCTTCAGTAAGAGCACGATGAGGTGCACGTGTAGTACCAGCCAGAGGATAAACACGAGTGACTGCTTCAACTCCTTCAATGTTCTGAGTGAAACTTTGATGCTCTGCATTCTGAAGACTAAGAGGTTCCTTGGTAGGCTCTGGATAAATGGCTTCAACGGACATATCCACATCAGGCAGAAAGATCCGATGATTGCGAGCAGATGGCTGATATGAGATATCTGAGTGGAGTTTAATCAGCCGCATTATCCATGGAGCGTAGAACTTCAAGCCAAATAGATCAAATCCTGATGCAGCAAGTTGGCGGATGAAGAAGTCTTGTGCATTGAAGCATTTGCCATGAAGAATATAGAAGACCAAAGTCTTCATTACACCTTCCAGCTTTGCATGTGGAGAATGTCCTTTGATGGGCCAGAGAGTTCGCCTTATAATGTGATAGATGGTCCTTGGCAGATACTCCCGGTCTTCAACAAAGAACCCTTAGGATATGCAATGTCTTGTGGCAAAGGCTTCATCATACTGAGCATCTGACTCATGTTCGGTTCAGGCTTCTGAAGGATGCTCTCCATAGCTTCACTGTGAAGCTGACAACCAGGTTCATAGAGATCTCCAGGAGTGGGCAGACCAGTGAGCTCAATGATATCAAAGGCTTTGGCTTCGTGATGAACATTTCCTGTCATCCACTCAAGGACCCAAGTCTTCGGATCTCTGTTATAACCACGTATGTGAAGTGTGGCATAAAATTGGAGCAGCAACTCTTCGTTCCAGTGCTCTTGGTCGGTGACGAAAGGCAACAATCCAACCTCTTTGAAGCAATCCAGAGCTTCTTCCAAACAGGGCAGACCAGCTATTGCTTTAGTGTCAAGACGCATATGTGGGAAGATGCGACCTTGATTGTACAGAATGCAGGAGTAATAGCTTCGCTGCGGATAGCTCCAGAACTGATCAGAAGATATTCGTTCCCTTGAGTAGGGGTTCTTGGAGCTATTGAAGAAGGTGTTGTCTGCTTTGAAGCCGTTGACATTGAAGGATCCAGGTGCTGTTGCAGGACCTGGAAACCTGGGCAACCTTGGCATTGGCTTCTGTACCTGAGGCCTATGCTCAATATGATAGTCAAACTGAGGACCAACAGCAGGCGCAGGAACAGAAGCACTAGCGTCATTGGCTTTGCTGACTTCTGGTTCTTGGGTTGGTGTAGGCTCCACATTTGCTTCAGCCATGACAACGTCAGTGGCTTCATTGGTGTTGGTGGTGGCAGCCTCAAGAGTTTCTACCTCCACTTGATGAGCTGGAGGGTCGGGCACAGACACGTTCTCCTCGAGAACAACTTCTTCAGTAGTTGGGGGAGTAGGGGCATGTTCGTCTTCTTGGGTGTCATCGGCTGATGCAGCCAGAATGTCTTCAGCAGCTTTAGCCTCAGACTTGGTGACTTGGGACCTTGGTCCTTTGCGAAGCCTGCGTAACGCTGGCGACGCCTTTGGAGATGGAGTTGGCTGGGTCTCAAAGTCATCTTCTTCTTCTTGCCGGGGTGGTGTGACTCGTTGTTGTGGGTGATCAGCTCATGATGCATCCTGAGCAATTGACGTCAAAGGACGACCAATGCTGATAAGTTCGTTGTGCGTAAGCACATGCGATGATACCTGTTGGTGCTCAATCTGAAGAAGAACTACATCATCTTCAACATGGTCATGGTGACCAATGTCTTCAGCAGCGGTGGGATCAGCTGCTGGAATGTCTTCAGCTTCATGAGCCTCTGTGAAAGCAGGCTCATGGACAGTCAGTTGGCGCTCTTGATGTTCAGCGGCAGGGCGAACCATGGAGATGGGTTCAACAATTAAGGGCTCTGTGGGAGCAGCCCGATCCTTCTTGGTCTTGCGCTTCTTCTTGGAGGGAGCAGCAGCAGAGGCTTCAAATTGTTTCCTCTTTATGGCTTCAGCCTCAGCAGTCCTCGTCTTCTTCAGTTCTGAAGCGGTAGACCTAGCTTTTGGCTTCGAGCCAGTCATGCTGGTTGGGAAGATAATGGGATGTGCTTCCTGCCTTGGTGCGTCGGGTTTGGCCATAGCGGACTTCTTCTTCTTCTTCTTCTTCTTCTTCTTCTTCTTCTTCTGCTTTGCAGCCATCCTGGGGTCGATGCCAGGACGCCCAAGGGCCTTGCGCTTCTCAGCCTCATTGTAGACTTGCACACACTTGTCAGCCAGGCTCTTCATGTGCTCACGAGAACCTACGGCGACGGAGGACACCTACGACGACGGCGGAGAAGACGATGTCCGCGGCCGGCGTGAAGATGGCGCCAGAGAGGTCGTGGCAGCTAAGCGCTTCGTCGCCGGCGTCGTCGAGGGCTAGCGGTGGCACTAGGGTTCGTGCGAGAGTGGAAGAAAGGATAATGACTGTGGTGAGGCGTGTATTTATAGGGACAGGGACAACACAGCGTTATTACACAGGTGCCCCTGGCGATTCACATCTGAAGAACACGTGGTCATCATGCAACATATCGGAGGTTGTTCCATGTTCCCACGCACGCCTGGATTGTCGGGTGGTCGTTCCCACTTCTCCGGGTTTCAGGTGAAGGAATTAGCATTGAAAACGGACTTAATGTTTGTCTCTGTATCTTCTGCTGACAAGGACGCAGAGAAGACATTCGACAGTTTCAATAGAATGCATATGATTTGGAGAGATAGAGTTTGAGATAGAAAGCATAGAGAGGTTAGGGTCCGATCACATTCACTTAGTTCAAAAGATTCAACAAGAAGACATAGCTATAAGTGAATGTTGTAGAGGACAGAACACTAGTATATATATATGATCAATATAATGAAGATAGTCATGAAGACATGTTGAGATTGAAGCCAAACCAAATGTGAAGACACAACAAATGTAACACCATGGGTAAAACACTTCAAACAGACGAATTTTGTGGTGGCGTTACCCACCATATAGGAAGTATTAGACCCAGACACGGCGCACAATTATCGTGGCGCTCCGAAGTCAAATTCCACATTAATGTATTCACACTTAGAATGTATGTCTTCATTGATTGAAGATATACTTTGCTTCGTGTGTTGCACATCTAAGTCATCAATATGCATAAGTGTTAGGATGTGTGCCTGATCACAGGACATTTGAGGATTCCAAGATATTTAGCTCACACCGTAACTTGCAAAGTCTCTTCTCATCCAAGGGCTTGGTGAAGATATCTGCCAATTGCTCTTCAGTGTTGACGTGTATGATATCAATATCTTCCTTCACAACATGGTCTCTGAGAAAGTGATGACGAATTTCAATGTGTTTTGTCTTCGAGTGCTGAACTGGGTTGTTGGCAATCTTGATGGCGCTTTCGTTGTCGCAGTAGAGTGGCACTTGCTTCAGATGAATGCCATAGTCTTTGAGTGTTTACTTCATCCACAGAAGCTGAGCGCAGCAAGATCCAGCAGCAATGTATTCAGATTCAGTAGTGGAGAGAGATACACAGTTCTGCTTATTTGAAGACCAACATGGTGATCTTCCCAGAAAATGACATGTGCCTGATGTAGACTTGCGATCCACCTTGTCACCAGCATAATCAGCATCCGAGAATCCAACCAGATCAAACTCTGAGCCCTTTGGATACCATAATCCTAGAGTTGGGGTGTAAGCCAAATATCGAAGAATTCGCTTCACAGCTAAGTGATGCGATTCCTTTGGTGCCGCTTGGAATCGAGCACACATGCAAAAACTAAGCATAATATCTGGCCTAGATGCACATAGATAAAGTAAAGAACCAATCATGGAGCGGTATACCTTTTGATCGAACTCTTTACCATTGTCTTCGGGACCCAGATGATGTTTGGCTGGCATTGGCGTCGTGAAGCCTTTGCAGTCTTGCATACCAAACTTCTTCAGGCAATCTTTGAGATACTTCTCTTGAGATATAAAGATGCCGTTGCGTTGCTGACGTATTTGAAGACCAAGGAAGAACTTCAGCTCACCCATCATGGACATCTGATATTGTTCTTGCATCATATATCCAAACTCTTCACTGTATTTCTGATTGGTGCAGCCGAAGATAATGTCATCCACATATATTTGGCACACAGACAGTTCACCATCATATGTCTTCGTGAAGAGAGTGGGGTCGAGGGAACCAGATTTGAAGCCTTTGCTCTTCAGGAAGTCTTTGAGTGTGTCATACCAAGCCCGAGGGGCTTGTTTGAGGCCATACAGTGCCTTGTTGAGCTTGTATACTATGTCAGGATGTTTTGGATCTTCAAAGCCAGGCGGTTGTGCAACATACACTTCTTCTTCAATCTTGCCATTGAGAAAAGCGCTCTTCACATCCATTTGATATAGAAGTATGTTGTGATGATTTGCATAGGCCAGCAGTATGCGTATGGCTTCAAGTCTAGCCACAGGAGCAAATGTTTCATCGAAGTCAATCCCTTCAACTTGAGTGTATCCTTGAGCAACAAGACGAGCTTTGTTTCTGACAACTTGACCATGCTCATCTTGCTTGTTGCGATATATCCATTTGGTGCCTATTATATTGTGCTTCTGAGGATCAGGACGCTTAACCAGTTCCCATACATCATTCAGCTCAAACTGTTGAAGCTCTTCTTGCATAGCTTGAATCCATTCAGGTTCCATGAAGGCTTCTTCTACTTTCTTGGGTTCTGTTATTGAGACGAATGCGAAGTGCCCACAGAAATTTGCTAGCTGTGTTGCCCTTGAACGAGTGAGTGGACCTGGTGCATTGATGCTATCGATTATTCTCTCAATCTGCACTTCATTTGCAACACGAGGATGTACAGGACGAAGATTTTGCTCTTGCTGATCATTGTCATTGTTAGAGGGATTGTCTTCAGGCTGAGCATTGTCTTCAGGTTGATCAGGTGCGGAGATGATAAGTTCTTCTTCAAGTTGAGCTTCAGAAGGTATGATTTCTCCAGTTCCCATAAGTTTGATTGATTCACTGGATGGAACTTCATCTAGCACATTTGGCAAGTGCTCTCTTTGTGAGCCGTTAGTTTCATCGAACCACACATCCACTGTTTCAACCACTTTGTAATGAAAGAGATTGAAGACTCTGTAGGAGTGCGAATCCTTTCCATATCCAAGCATAAAACCCTCATGTGCTTTTGGTGCAAATTTTAAAGTGTGATGTGGATCCTTGATCCAGCACTTGGCGCCAAATACTCTGAAGTAACTGACATTTGGCTTCTTGCTAGTAAGGAGCTCATAGGATGTCTTGTTCAGAAGCTTGTGAAGATAAACACGGTTGATGATATGGCATGCAGTGTCAATGGCTTCAGGCCAGAATTTTCTTGGAGTCTTGTATTCATCAAGCATCGTCCGAGCCATCTCAATAAGTGTTCTATTCTTGCGTTTGACGACGCCATTCTGCTGTGGCGTGTACGGAGCTGAGAATTCATGTGTGATGCCCAAAGTATCAAGATATGTATCAAGGCCACTATTCTTGAATTCAGTGCCATTGTCACTTCTGATGTGCTTTATCTTGGCGCCATAGTTGTTCATTGCTCGATTGGCGAAGCGTCTGAAGACATCCTGCACTTCAGTCTTGTAAAGGATTATATGCACCCAAGTATATCTTGAATAATCATCAACAATGACAAAGCCATAGAGACAAGCAGTAGTAGTAAGAGTTGAGTAATGTGTGGGACCAAAAAGATCCATGTGTAGCAGTTCGAAGGGTTGAGTTGTTGTCATGATTGTCTTCGAGGGATGCTTGGCCCTCATCATCTTTCCTGCTTCACAGGCACCGCATAAGTGATCCTTCTTGAACTTGACGCCCTCGGTGCCTATGACATGCTTCTTCCTTGCAAGGGTGTGGAGGTTCCTCATGCCAGCATGCCCTAGCCTTCGATGCCAGAGCCAGCATTCAGAAGCTTTTGCTAGAAGACATACTGCAAGTTGTGGTCCTGCTGAGAAATCTACAACATACAAATCATCTTTTCGATACCCTTCAAACACTAGAGACTTGTCAGATTCCATTAGTACAAGGCAACGATATTTTCCAAACATCACAATCATGTTTAAATCACAAAGCATTGAGACAGACATTAAGTTGAAACCAAGGGATTCAACAAGCATGACTTTATCCATGTGTTGATCCTTTGAGATTGCAACTCTACCTAGACCCAATACCTTGCTTTTACCAGTGTCAGCAAATGTGATGTGACTTTTGTCTGATGGACGTAAAGTTGAGTCCATGAGAAGGCTTCGCTTGCCAGTCATGTGATTTGTACACCCACTATCAATAATCCATTCTGAAGCAGCTGGTGTTGTACCCTACAGTGCAGTTAGGGGGATAGGCTTCACGGAGAGAATTGTGAAGCAAAAACATTTGACGAACCAGTGGATTATTAAAGCTTAGATCGAGATTAGGACAGATGGGGCAAGTTGCAAGCGATTCAGAAACAAAGTACATAGTAAGACCATTTGGGCATTTGATCTTGCGCCCTATAAGATGTTTAAGGTCCCCAGCAATAGTGTCAGACGATTTTGGTTTTCGGCTGGAGACCTTTCCCTGCAAAAGAGAGTTAAGCTTTCTTAGCCACCCACATCTTCAGGGGTGGTTTTGAAGCAATAAGTCTAAGTGCAGCATCTGAGAACTTTGGCTTTGGAGCCCTAGCAAAAAGTCTTGCAGGTGGACAATAGTATTCATAAGAATAAGCAGAATAGTTCTTGGTCTTATGAACATGGCGGTTTGATGAACCGCACTCATATTCATAGGCCTGAGTATGGCTTCCCTGCAAAACATTTGTGTTAGTGTGACTCAGGTGAGTCCTCTATCTGTATGAAGCCTTTGGACCGTATGAGGCCTGTGGTCTGGGGTTTGTCTTCTTCACCTGTGGTGTCATGATGACATTCACAGGAAGATTCTCCAAACACCTTTTTGGCACCCAGATCTTCTTCATAGGTGGCCCATTCCTACAGTTAGTACCAATATACCTGGTAAACACTTCACCATTCTGATTCTTAAACAGTTTATAGTTTGCATCAAAGGATTCATCAATAACAATGGGGTTAGCACAAGTGAAGCCAGATAGAGTGGATGGATCTGCTGAAGGTTCCTTTGCAGCAACCCATGTGGTTTTGGGGTACTGCTCAGGTTTCCAGTAAGAGCCATCAGCATTCATTTTCCTTACGAACCCAACACCCTCTTTCCTAGGGTTTCGGTTCAGGATCTGCCTTTTGAGGACATCACATAGTGTTTGATGCCCTTTGAGACTTTTGTACATCCCTGTTTCAAGCAGTGTCTTCAACCTAGCATTCTCATCAGCAATAGCAGTGGTGTCCTAAGCAGAGGGGTTAGTTTCCACATCAACAGTTGAAGATATTGCAATAGTAGCAGCAGTAGAACATTCGGCAACAGAAGTAGCGTTATCACGCTCAATACATTTAAGACATGGTGGTTCAAATCCTTCCTGAGCTGAACTGATCCGTTCGGCGCGAAGTGACTCGTTTTCTTTTTGAAGATCTTCATGAGCCGCTCTCAATTTCTCAAGATCTTGCTTCCTTTGAAGACAATCATAAGAAAGCCTTTCATGAGCTGTTGAGAGCGTTTCATGACGACTTTCAAGTTCCTCATACTTAACGTGAAGATTTTTTATGTCTTCAATTAAGGACTAAGATCGAGTCATTTCAGCGTCTAACAGATCATCGCTTTTGTCTAACAGTTTTTGAATGTGTTCCATGGTTTTCTGTTGTTCAGTTGCAATTTTAGCAAGTGTTTTGTAGCTGGGTTTGGAAACACGATCAGAGTCATCGTCACTAGATGTTTGATAGTGAGTAGTGTGTGTGTTTACCTTGGCACCACGTGCCATGAAGCAGTAGGAAGGAGCGGAGTAGTCCTTGTCATTTGCATCGGTGTCAGTGATGAAGTCATTTTCTTCAGTGTTGAAGATGGACTTGGCAACGTATGTTGTAGCCAGACTTGCAATGCCAGAATCGGACTCCTCCTCAGACTCCATCTCCGCCTCCTCAGAAGCGGACTCATCCCCAGAGTCCATTTCCTTGCCAACAAACGCACGTGCCTTGCCAGATGAGCTCTTCTTGTGTGATGAAGACTTGGAGGAAGACTTGGAAGAAGATTTTGAGTATTTCTTCTTCTTCTTGTCGTCAGAGTCATACTCCTTGCTTTTCTTCTTCTTGTTGTTCTCATTGTCCCACTGTGGACACTCAGAGATGTAGTGGCCAGATTTCTTGCACTTGTGACATGTTCTCTTCTTGTAGTCATGAGCAGAAGCTTCATCATTCCTTGAGCTTGATCGTGAAGACTTTCTGAAGCCTTTCTTCTTGGTGAATTTTTGGAACTTCTTCACAAGCATAGCAAGCTCCCTTCCAATGTCTTCAGGATCATCAGAACTGCTGTCAGACTCTTCTTCAGGTGAGGAGACAACCTTTGCCTTCAAGGCACGAGTTCGCCCATAGTTGGGACCGTAGATGTCTCTTTTCTCAAAAAGCTAAAACTCGTGTGTGTTGAGCCTTTCAAGTATGTCAGACGGATCGAGTGTCTTGAAACAGGACGTTCTTGAATCATCAGGGCTAGGGTGTCAAACGAACTGTTAAGTGATCTCAGGAGTGTCTTGGCGACTTCATGCTTGGTGATCTCAGTAGCGCCGAGGGCTTGAAGCTCATTTGTGATGTCAGTGAGTCGATCAAACGTGAGATGGACATTCTCATTGTCATTTCTCTTGAAGCGGTTGAAGAGGTTGCGAAGGACACTGATTCTCTGATCTCTCTGGGTTGAGACGCCTTCATTGACCTTGGATAGCCAGTCCCAGACTAGCTTAGATGTTTCCAAAGCACTCACGCGGCCATACTGTCCTTTGGTCAGATGACCGCATATGATATTCTTGGCAGTAGAGTCCAGTTGAACGAACTTCTTGACATCAGCGACAGTGACACCTTCTCCAGCCTTGGGAACGCCGTTCTTGACGACATACCATAGGTCGACATCAATGGCTTCAAGATGCATGCGCATCTTATTCTTCAAGTAGGGATATTCAGTTCCATCGAAGACGGGGCACGCAGCGGAGACTTTAATTATCCCTTCAGTCGACATAGCTAAAACTCCAGGTGGTTAAACCGAATCACACAGAACAAGGGAGTACCTTGCTCTGATACCAATTGAAAGTGCTAGTGATCGACTAGAGGGGGGGTGAATAGGAGATTTTTATGAAGTCTTCAAAACATGTGAGTTTCAAAGACAAACGATAGAAATAAACCTATTATCATGCAGCGGAAGGTAGACTACACTAGGCAAACCATAGTCATGTATTTAATGAAGTGAAAGCACAATGACAAATAGTAGCTAGGCAGTGAGGATCAGGTAGGAAGATGTTGAGAAGCCAATCAGTACATGTAATCACTTAGTGAAGTCAAATGGTGATGCTATCGTACAATTACTTCACAAGAACCAACAGTAAGTAAAGGGAAGGGAAGGATGAAACCAGTGACTCGTTGAAGACAATGATTTGTTGGACCAGTTCCAGTTGTTGTGACAACTGTACATCTGGTTAGGGAGGCTGAGATTCAACTCAGAAGACCTCGTCTTCACCTTATTCCCCTTGAGCTAAGGACACCCAGTCCTCACCCAATTACTCTGGTAAGTCTTTAAGGTAGACTTCCAAACCTTCACAGACTTCGTTCACCGGCGATCCACAATGACTCTTGGATGCTCAGAACGCGACGCCTAACCGGCTGGAGGATTCACAGTCCTCAAGTGTAATAAGTCTTCAGATCACACAAACAAGAAGACTTAAGTGATGCCTAACACTCTTTAGCTCTGGGTGGTTAGGGATTTATCCTCTCAAGGAATTCTCTCTCAAAGGCTTCGAGGTGGGTTGCTCTCAAACGACAAAAGCCGTACTTTAACTCTGAGCAGCCAACCGTTTATGGTTGTAGGGGGTGGGCTATTTATAGCCACTAGGCAACCCGACCTGATTTGTCCGAAATGACCCTGGGTCACTAAGGAACTGACACGTGTTCCAACGGTCAGATTTCAAACACACACAACAACTTTACTTGGGCTACAAGCAAAGCTGACTTGTCCAACTCTGAACAAGATTCCCTCTCATAGTCTTCACTCGAAGACATAGGATTTTGGTTAAGCATCACTTCAGTCATTCTGACTGGTTTTCTTGGACCCCACTTAACAGTGCGGTGGTTCCTATGATTCAACAAAAAAAAGAACTACGAAAGAGCTAAGTCTTCACGCTCCATAGTCTTCATGTAATGTCTTCTCTTGTCATAGTCTTCAAGGTGAATGTCTTCACTTACCACCTTTGACTTCAATGTCTTCATACATTTTTAGGGGTCATCTCTGGTAGAAAAAACGAATCAATGAGGGACTTCTACCTGTGTTATCCTGCAATTCTCACAAACACATTAGTCTCTCAACTAGGTTTGTCGCCAATACTCCAAAACCAACTAGGGGTGGCACTAGATGCACTTACAACTGTACCTGCTCCCTTATTGGAAAGTAGTTCATCACAGAAATCTGTTCCTGTGACTACTACACCAATTAGTGAGGAAGCTAATGATGATGATCATGTAAGTTCGGATCAAGTTACTACCGAACCTCGTAGGTAAACCAGAGTGATATCCGCACCAGAGTGGTACGGTAATCCTGTTCTAGAGGTCATGTTACTTGACCATGACGAGCCTACGAACTATGAGGAAGCGATGATGAGCCCAGATTCCGCGAAATGGCATGAGGCCATGAAATCTGAGATGAGATCCATGTATGAGAACAAAGTATGGACTTTGATTGACTTGCCCATTGATCGGTGAGCCATTGAGATTAAATGGATCTTCAAGAGGAAGACGGACGCTGATAGTAGTGTTACTATCTACAAAGCTAGAATTGTCGCGAAAAAGGTTTTCGACAAGTTCAAGGTGTTGACTACGATGAGAGTTTCTCACTCATATCTATGCTTAAGTCTGTCCGAATCATGTTAGCAATTGCCGCATTTTATGAAATCTGGCAAATGGATAAACAAAACTGCATTCCTTAATGGATTTATTAAAAAAGAGTTGTATATGATGCAACCAGAAGGTTTTGTCAATCCTAAAGGTACTAACAAAATATGCAAGCTCCAGCGATCCATCTATGGACTGGTGCAAACATCTCGGAGTTGGAATATACGCTTTGATAAGTTGATCAAAGCATATAGTTTTATACAGACTTGCGGTGAAACCTGTATTTACAAGAAAGTGAGTGGGAGCACTACAACATTTTTGATAAGTATATGTATGACATATTGATGATCGGAGATGATGTAGAATTATTCTGCAAAGCATAAAGGAATGCTTGTAAGGAGTTTTTTCAAAGAAAGACCTCGGTGAAGCTGCTTACATATTGAGCATCAAGATCTATAGAGATAGATCGAGACGCTTGATAAGTTTTTCAATAAGTACATACCTTGACAAGATTTTGAAGTAGTTCAAAATGGAACAGTCAAAGAAGGAGTTCTTGCCTGTGTTACAAGGTGTGAAGTTGAGTAAGACTCAAAACCCGACCACGGCAGAAGATAGAGAGAGAATGAAAGTCATTCCCTATGCCTCAGCCATAGGTTCTATAAAGTATGCCATGCCGTGTACCAGACCTATTGTATACCCTGCCCTGAGATTGGCAAAGGAGTACAATAGTGATCTAGGAGTAGATCACTGGACATTGGTCAAAATTATCCATAGTGGAATAAGGATATGTTTCTCGATTATGGAAGTGACAAAAGGTTCGTCGTAAAGGGTTACGTCGATGCAAATTTTGACACTGATCCAGATGACTCTAAATCTCAATTTGGATACATATTGAAAGTGGGAGAAATTAGCTAGAGTAGCTCTGTGCAGAGCATTGTTGACATAGAAATTTGCAAAATACTTACGGATCTGAATGTGGCAGACCCGTTGACTAAAATTCTCTCACAAGCAAAACATGATCACACCTCAGTACTCTTTGGGTGTTAGTCACATAGCGATGTGAACTAGATTATTGACTCTAGTAAACCGTTTGGGTGTTGGTCACATGTCGATGTGAACTATGGGTGCTAATCACATAGTGATGTGAACTATTGATGTTAAATCACATGGCGATGTGAACTAGATTATTGACTCTAGTGCAAGTGGAAGACTGAAGGAAATATGCCCTAGAGGCAATAATAAAGTTATTATTTATTTCCTTATATCATGATAAATGTTTATTATTCATGCTATTAACCGGAAACATAATACATGTGTGAATACATAGACAAACAGAGTGTCACTAGTATGCCTCTACTTGACTAGCTCGTTGATCAAAGATGGTTATGTTTCCTAACCATAGACATGAGTTGTCATTTGATTAATGGGATCACATCATTAGGAGAATGATGTGATTGACTTGACCCATTCCGTTTGCATAGCACTTGATCGTTTAGTTTGTTGCTATTGCTTTCTTCATGACTTATACATGTTCCTATGACTATGAGATTATGCAACTCCCGTTTACCGGAGGAACACTTTGTGTGCCACCAAACGTCACAACGCAACTGGGTGATTATAAAGGTGCTCTACAGGTGTCTCCGAAGGTACTTGTTGGGTTGGCGTATTTCGAGATTAGGATTTGTCACTCCGATTGTCGGAGAGGTATCTCTGGGCCCTCTCGGTAATGCACATCACTTAAGCCTTGCAAGCATTACAACTAATGAGTTAGTTGCAGGATGATGTATTACGGAACGAGTAAAGAGACTTGCCGGTAACGAGATTGAACTAGGTATTGAGATACCGACGATCGAATCTCGGGCAAGTAACATACCGATGACAAAGGGAACAACGTATGTTGTTATGCGGTCTGACCGATAAAGATCTTCATAGAATATGTGGGAGCCAATATAATCATCCAGGTTCTGTTATTGGTTATTGACCGGAGACATGTCTCGGTCATGTCTACATTGTTCTCGAACCCGTAGGGTCCGCATGCTTAAGGTTTCGATGACAGTTATATTATGAGTTTATGAGTTTTGATGTACCGAAGGAGTTCGGAGTCTCGGATGAGATCAGGGACATGACGAGGAGTCTCGAAATGGTTGAGACGTAAAGATCGATATATTGGACGACTATATTCGGACATCGGAAAGGTTTCGAGTGATTCGGGTATTTTTCGGAGTACCGGAGAGTTACGGGAATACGTATTGGGCCTTATTGGGCCATACGGGAAAGAAGGAAAAGGGCCTCAAGGGTGGCCGCACCCCTCCCCTTGGTCTGGTCCGAATTGGACTAGGGAAGGGGGGCGCCTGCTTCCTTCCTTCTCCTTTTTCCTTCCTCTTTTCCTATTCCATATGGGAGGTGGAATCCTACTAGGACTAGGGAGTCCTAGTAGGACTCCACACTTGGCGCGCCCCCTCCTAGGGCCGGCCTCCTCCTCCCTTGCTCCTTTATATATGGGTGCAAGGGGGCACCCCAAAGACACAACAATTGATCATTGATCTCTTAGCCGTGTGCGGTGCCCCCTTCCACCATAATCTTTGATAATATTGTAGCGGTGCTTAGGCGAAGCCCTGCAATGGTAGAACATCAAGATCGTCACCACGCCGTCGTGCTGACGGAACTCTTCCCCGACATTCTGCTGGATTGGAGTCCGGGGATCGTCATCGAGCTGAACGTGTGCTAGAACTCGGAGGTGCCGTAGTTTCGCTGCTTGATCGGTCGGGCTGTGAAGACGTACGACTACATCAACCGCGTTGTGCTAACGCTTCCACTTTCGGTCTACGAGGGTACGTAGACAACACTCTCCTCTCTCGTTGCTATGCATCACCATGATCTTGCATGTGCGTAGGAATTTTTTTGAAATTACTACGTTTCCCAACAAAAGGATGTGATCACCATCGAAAGATTGCATTGAAAACACCGGGGAAGATAAAAGAACAAAGATGATAACTTGAAGCTTCCTTAGTATCTTCCTGAGAATCAATGGATAAGAATATTGTCGGAAAAGGATGGAGAGGCTTCACATCAATAACATGATAGTTGATTAAGAAATCTGAGTCCTTGAAAAAAAAAAAAGGGGGGGGGGGGGGGAAAAACAAAGGCAACTTGGAGACGGATGAAACAAACACCGTTGACGAAAACTGAGATTGGATCTTGCAAATGTTGAAATGATCGGATCCACTTGAAGAGAAATACACCGGTTGAGAATATATTTAGATGACAAGCTCGATGATCAAGAAGGATTTGTATTCACATAGAAATATGAGAACACCACTTAGGAAAGGTATTGAATCCACATTTGACTTCAAAGCAACTCGAATACCACAACTCAAACAAAACAAAGATTGGCTTGCAGAATAAGCCGGAACAAACATATGATAGAAATTTCTCTGAAGTTTTCGTGGTGGGGCCCACACGGGCTCGATCGTACAACACCATCATGTACAAGGCAGTGCACATGACATACGAAGCGTCCCCGAGTCAGCATATCCAAGGACTCTTTAAGACACAACGAGACCACTATAAAACCAACCGTGGATGGGCGGACCACCAGACGTCGAACCCCAATTTCATATCATACATTTGTCGGAAAGATATCCTAGGAGCTACTTGAATGCCCACTTATAAACTCCTGAAACTTTTTGGTTATGCAATCGGGTGTTGGGGATACAGGGGAAGCATAATATCTCACCCAAAACTAGCAATTCCTACATCCAGCTGTATCCATCCTTCAACACATAACCAAGAAACCTTCGGAAATCGTTTACCTCAACCTTAGAAAAGCATCCGTTATACGAGTTATGGCAATACTCCCGAACTCCCGCCCCAGTACTGGGTGGCGTCGAGGTTATCTCATCAACAACTGCATAAAAGAGATTTTTGATGTCGACGAAACTCGGGTATTCCAGAACTGCAACGATAAAATTGTGACGACAACACCTCGGAGCTCAACTTCCCGGGACACTGCCACAACCCCTAAATGCCAGGAGGCACCAAGAACAATGTTCTCGTCACAAAACCATCGAAATGATTCCAAGATACCCGCGTGATCCTAAATTTTTTTAGTGAAATTTGAGAAGAGAAGAGTCAAAACTCTACGTCAGGATGCCTCACCAGAGTGACGAAGGGACTGAGGAGTAAAAAGAATCCTACTCTCTGATATATATATATATAATCCTATAAGACTCAAAACATTTTTCTAGACTCAACAACGCCAGCGATTCGATCAAGCAGGGGGCTCCTAAGTCGGGGAAGGCTCTGATTACCAACTTGTAACACCCACGATGCGGCTATATCTCCCACGTGTCGGAGCACGACTTAGAGGCATAACCGCATTGTAGGCATGTCGCAAGAGGGGTAATCTTTACACATCCCATGTACTGAATAAGAAAGAGGTACAGAGTTGTCTTACAATTGCCACTTCACACAATACATGAATATAGCATTACATCATCCAGATACAATCAAGGTCTGACTACGGAACCAAATAAAGAAAGACCAACTCCTAATGCAAAAGATCCCCGATCGCCCCGACTGGGCTCCACTACTGATCAACTGGAAACGAAACAACACAACAAACAATATCTTCATCGAGCTCCTCCTTGAGCTCGGTAGCGTCACCTGCGCGATATCATCGGCACCTGCAAACTGGTTTTGGAAGTAATCTGTGAGTCACGGGGACTCAGCAATCTCACACCCTCGCGATCAAGACTATTTAAGCTTAAGGGTAGGGGAAAAGGTAGTGAGGTGGAGCTGCAGCAAGCACTAGCATATATGGTGGCTAACTTACGCAAATGAGAGCGAGAAGAGAAAGGCAAAGCACGGTCGTGGTCTAGAAGTGATCAAGAAGTGATCGTGAAACTACTTATGTTCAAGCATAACACGAGACCGTGTTCACTTCCCGGACTCCGCCGAGAAGAGACCATCACGGCTACACACGCAGTTGATGCATTCTAATTAAGTTAAGTGTCAAGTTCTCTACAACCGGACATCAACAAATTCCCATCTGCCCATAACCGTGGGCATGGCTTTCGAAAGTTCAAAACCCTGCAGGGGTGTCCCAACTTAGCCCATCACAAGCTCTCACGGTCAACGAAGGATATTCCTTCTCCCAGGAAGACCCGATCAGACTCGGAATCCCGGTTACAAGACATTTCGACAATGGTAAAATAAGACTAGCAAAGCCGCCCGGATGTGCCGACAAATCCCGATAGGAGCTGCACATATCTCGTTCTCAGGGCACACCAGATTGTCCGAACTTCCGGTAGGCCAGCCCGGAGTTGCCTCTGGTGGCCACCGGCGGCTGACAAGTTGGACCAACACTCAGAGGAGCACTGGCCCGGGGGGTTAAAAATAAAGATGACCCTTGAGTCTGCAGAACCCAAGGGAAAAAGGCTTAGGTGGCAAATGGTAAAACCAAGGTTGGGCCTTGCTGGAGGAGTTTTATTCAAGGCGAACTGTCAAGGGGTTCCCATTATAACCCAACCGCGTAAGGAACGCAAAATCAAGGAACATAACATCGGTATGACGGAAACTAGGGCGGCAAGAGTGGAACAAAACACCAGGCATAAGGTCGAGCCTTCCACCCTTTACCAAGTATATAAATGCATTAATTAAATAAGAGATATTGTGATATCCCAACAAATTCATGACCCAACAAGGAACAAACTCCAATCTTCACCTACAACTAGCAACGCTATAAGAGGGGCTGAGCAAAGCGGTAACATAGCCAAACAACGGTTTGCTAGGACAAGGTGGGTTAGAGGCTTGACATGGCAACATGGGAGGCATGATATAGCATGTGGTAGGTATCGTAGCATAGGCATAGCAATAGAGCGAGCATCTGGCAAGCAAAGATAGAAGTGATTTCGAGGGTATGGTCATCTTGCCTGAGATCCGGCAAGGAAGAAGAACGAGTCCAAGAAGAAGACAAACGGATGTAGTCGAACGGATCCTCACAACTCCGGAACGAAACCGAAGCTAACGAGAGAAGCAACCCGGAAAGAAACAAGCAACATAGTAAACAACCAACACATGAACATGGCATGATGCACAACCCAGTATGATGCATGTCCGGTTTAATGAAGCATGTCATGGTAAAGTGCAACAAACAACACTACAAATTAAGTGGAGCTCAATATGCCACGGAGTTGCATATTGAAGAAAACACCACATGACTTATTTAGTTCTCTCTCGTTTAGGTACTCAACAATATTAAATGTTGGTTAGCATGGCAAGAGGTGAAGCATAGTAAAACTACCTATCTAGGCAAGTTTA
This sequence comes from Triticum urartu, assembly GCF_003073215.2. Taxonomy (NCBI): domain Eukaryota; kingdom Viridiplantae; phylum Streptophyta; class Magnoliopsida; order Poales; family Poaceae; genus Triticum; species Triticum urartu. The sequence goes on along the minus strand of NC_053027.1, from coordinate 504,360,694 downwards.
AATGAGTCCGGAACAACAAGCAACAAATCCGGAGAATCCTCATGTGCATATTTATGGATTTGGTAGTGTTCTGACCTAAACACAATTTAGAGTTGTTAAACATGCAAAGTGATGCCACCAAGTTAAACTAGGCATTTTTCTACCCCATTTACATATAAAGTTTATTAAATTTGGAGCTACGGTTATTAAGTTATGAATTAAAGCATTTTAGCATGGCATAGGAGCAAATTTAACCAAACATAATTTTAAACATTTCAAACATAGATTAAAGTTGGATATTATGAATCTAGACAAAATTCTAAGTAAGTTTCATATATAAATCATTTTAAACTGATGCACGGTTATTAAGTTATTATATGCATGAAGTTTAGGGACCTTTCTGTGAAAACTGCAGTCTCAGGATTAAAATCAAAACGATGTGCGAAAAAAAATGTCTCGGGCCACATCTGAAACAGCCCACTTGGCGGCTTGCGGCTCACCTCGCTGGGCTCAGCCTAGCTCGGTGGAGGCGGCCCAGGGGGCACTGGAGCAGGCCGCTGGAGAGGAGTGTGAAGCCGGCCCACGCGGGGTCGACGCGGTCAACGGGCGCCGACAGGGTCGAGCGGTCGGCAGCGCTCCTCCGCGCGGAGCGGGACGACGGCGGCAGCTTGGCGCGTCTCCGGCGGTGGAGGAAGGTGGATCCCGTCGGGGATGGATGGATCCGCGCGGTGGGGGCCGGATCCCGTCGGATCCGTCGCCGGAGCAGGGCGGCAGCAGGGAGCCGGCGACGAACTCCATGGCGGCGGTGGCGAGGATCACTGCACGGGAGAGGAGAGAGGTTAGGGAGAGGCAGGGATATGTAGAGGAGGGGCGGCGGAGCTGGCCTGAGGCTCGGCGGCGGCGGAGCCTGCCGGCGGTGGCGGGGCGACGAGGAGGGGCGCGCTCCGGCGGGCGGCGGGGAAGCGGGCGAGGAGGCGAGGCGCGGTGCGGGCACGTCAGGCCCAGATCGGCCCGGGGCGGGCCGCGGATGGGTACCGGCAGGCCCGCGCGGCTGGAGACGCGAGGGAGGGGCTGGGGCGACGCGTGGCGGCTTGCCACTGGTCCGGGGAGGCGCGTTGACGGTCTCAGGTGGCGGCGCGGCCATTGGAGGCTCGCCAAGTGGCGGGACGACGGTGGCTGGCGCCGGAAAACGAGGGGGAGGCGGTTGGTGGCACGAAATTTGAGGAGGGAGGCGGCAGGGAGGTAGGGGAAGGGCTAGGCTGCCAAATTTGGAAGGGGTGTCCATATATAGGCAGGGATGGCTAGGGTTTGGGTTTAGGTGTGTTTTAGGAGCGTTTCGGAGCCTTCGATCGTGATCTGACGGTCCGGAACGGAGGGGGGGTTTAGGTGGGCTGCAGGTGGGTTGTAAAAAGAGGTTGGGCTGAGATGAGAGGAGAGGAGTGCAGCCCGGCAACTGTTTCCGGAGACCGAAAACGTCCGACGTTTTGACCGACTATAATGTCGCTATAGTTATCCGTTGGGGCATCAAACGAACTCCGAATGCGATGAAACTTGGCAGGCGGCCTACCTACAACATAACAACACCGCATGCCAACTTTCAACCCATTCCGAGAACATTTTCCGGCCACTTATAAAATAATATTTCGGACGTGCCGTGGGCGCGTGCAAGTGTGTCTGGGCTCAGAACGGACAACGGACGGAAGTGGGGGAACCCGGACGGATGCAAGTTTTGAAAACATGATGATGCAATGCATATGATGACATGATAAAAATGCAACACGCAAGCAAAAGACATGGCAACGATAGCGAATGACTGGAAGACACCTGGTGCATCGGCCTCGGGGCGTCACACATTCATAAGCTGTAATAAAGTTATCTATAATCAGACGTCCCGGGACAAAAGCTGACTGCTCTTTAGAGATCACATCTGGAAGGATTATCTTCAGCCTATTAGCTAAAACCTTGGAAGCGATCTTGTAGATCACATTACAAAGGCTTATCGGCCGAAATTGTCCTAAATTTTTTGGACTAGCAATCTTGGGAATCAAAACGATGAACGTATTATTAATATCCTCCGGTGAATCATCTCCTTCAAGTAGTCTTATTACCATACCTGTCACTTCCTCACCACAGAGATCCCAATGCCGCTAAAAAAAGTGTGCTGGAAAACCATCTGGGCCGGGAGCCTTTGTGGGAAACATCTGAAATAATGCCTCTTTTACCTCATCTCTACTGTACCTCGCATTCAGATGAGCGTTCATTCTTGCGTCAACTCTTCGTGGTATATGGGACAACACCTCCTCGATCCCAATAGAGCCCTCTGATGTATACAAGTTCTCATAAAAGGCACTTGTCATGTCCGCCAATTCTCTTGGATCCGAGCAGGTAGTTCCATCGCCACGCACCAAACTACTGATCTTATTCTTTGCTTTCCGTGCACTCGCCTTCTTCTGGAAGTACTTTGTATTTGCGCCTCCTTCTGATAGCCATTGCACTCGTGCACGCTGCCTCATCATCACCTCTTCTCAGAAAGATAGCTCAACGATCCTGTCCTGCACCCGTTTCTCATCAGGGCCGGGGCCAACCCTCAACGGGTCAGCTCGATACCCTGCCAACTATTGCCTCAGATCTCTCAACTCCTACCGTATAGAGCCGAACGTTTGTCTGCTCCACCGCTTTAAGCTTGCTGCAACATTGTCCAACTTGTGCGCCAACTCGCCTACTGTGTTTGCTGGGAGTGCAGCCTCCCACACTTGTCCCAGCGCCTCGTTGAACCTGTCATCCGTTTCCCATGCACACTCGTATCGGAAAGGTTTCTTTAGTGAGTGTCTCAAGCTACTGTCTTCCACTTCATTTGACAAGATGATCGGGCTGTGGTCTGACTTTGCTGCGGTGAGGTGCTCCACTGAAGCAAAAGGATACAAAGCCGACCAGCTAGGAGTAGCTAGGGCTCTGTCTAGACGTACACGGCAGAACTCTCCCCCACCACTCTCTTTTCAAAGGTCCAATCCAACCCCTTATACCCCAAGTCAGCTAGGTTGCAAACATCAACAGCTTCTCGAAAGCCTGCAATTTGTGCACTGTCCCGTTCATTTGGTCCCATTTGTTCCTCTGGCCGAAGTATCTCATTAAAGTCCCCCATGCACACCCATGTCAGCATGTTTTCACCTCGTAGGATCTTCATCGCATCCCATGGTTTGTACCTCAAGCTCCTGTTTGCGGCTCCATAAAAACAAGAAAGACGCCAGGGTTCCTCCCCAGGTTGGGAAATCACCGAATCAATATGATACTAAGAAAAAGTTTTTATTTCGAGATTGATATCATTCTTCCAAAACAAACACAAACCCCGACTTCTTCCACTACCACCTACTCCAAAGCTACTACTAAAGCCTAACCTACTCGCCAAACCTTCCACTCGGTACTTTGCCAGTTGGGTTTCAACGATACACAACACCGACAGCGCACTAGCCTCCACAAGATCGCGGAGCTCACGAACTGTCGCAGGGTCGCAAATTCCTCGACAGTTCCACCACATAGTCCTCATTGGGCTCGGTGGTCCTCCTCGCTGGAGGCCGCCTTAGAAGTGTATTCAGCTCCATCCACAACCATCCCCTCATCCTGTTTCCTCCGCTTCACCACCTGCACTTTTTCTGGCGTAGATATCGATTCATTGGCGCCTGAAGAGGAAGCACCCTCAATACGGAGGACTGAACCTGCCACTCTGCCAGCTAAATTTGGAACCGGTTGGCCCCTTACATTGACACTGCCATCCGCTACTACCAGCCGCTTGCAGGCTCCCTTCTCACCCCCCTCTTCCCCTTGCTGGTGGCCCAGGTCAGACTCCACTCCATCCATCTCCGCCCGCTGTGTATCAGCAGAAACCACCCCCTCTCCAAAATCTCCTCCCCCTCTCCCACCCCCCGATCCTCTTCCTCCTCGGCCTCCCCTTTCTTCCCTACCAACATCCCTCCAACTTCCTCTTCCTCCACCATCCCCTCTACCTCTCCCACCTAAGCCTTGAGCTGTCGGCATCTCTGGCTCCCAAAGTAACCATTCCCCCCATTCGAAGGTTCTCGGGTCATGCACCCCGTCACCACATTCATCAGCTAAGTGTCCCATCCTTCCACAAGTAAAACAGAAATCTGGGAGCTTCTCATAATAGACACTATATCTCTTGTACTCCTTTAAAGTGATTGGCACAAAATGGACCAGTGGTATATTGACGTCCACATAAACCCTAACCCGTAGGGTACTAGCCGGGTTTATTCTCCCCTCATTCACAATCACGTTGAAAGGTGGATCACCCACCTTTGCAGCAACTTTCTCAGCCAGCTCTCTCCTCCTCGTAAGACCATCTGGCAGTCCCTTCACTCTTGCCCAGACTAGTATCTTGTTAAGTCTGTAACCTTTGACATCTGAAGAACCATCGTACTCTTGCAGTACCACCAGAGCTCTCCTAAACAACCACGCCCCCCGTCCATGATCTTCCTCCAATCGCCTAAGCAGTGGCATTGAACTAAAAATAAATTTGGACCTTTGACGTTGAAAGTAACCCCTTGTGCTGCCGCCCACTCATTATGCATCTGTGACATTAGTGCGGCATGGCTGAAAGGCTTTGTGGTGTGGACGCGAAAAAGAGCCAGCCAGCGCACGTCCTTGATGAGTTCATCCACAACTTCCGAGAAATCAAGCTCTTCCTCCTCCCGACCATGCAGTTTCATCCCCGCGAACTGATCTTCAAGATCTGGATCAGGGCCATAGTAATCGCCATAATCCTCCTCGACCCCCTCCGCCTAGTTTCGCATGTCCTGCGGATTCTGTTCTAGCCTATCCTTCCCCTTAGTATCCTCCTCAACCCCCACTCTCACCTGCCCTGATCCGCTAGGTCGAGCCGCCGCCACCATCTCTACTTCATCCACCATCGCTCCCCCCTTCCCCCTTGCACCCGAGTCCTCGGATCCGCCATGCACGGACGCACACACGATGGAAGATGGTAGATCTCACCGACGACCAAGATAGATCGGCCGCCGAAGAGATTTTACGTGGACTCTGGCAGGATCGCCGGAGGATAGGTGGAACCCTAGGTGGAAACCCTAGGGGAAAACTCAGGGACTTCTCAAGGCCCTGGCTAGTGGGCTTCGTGGGAAGCTGGTTCGCGCGTATGGGCTCATGGGCCCACTTCACTGTCACTCCATTATTTGCCCCCCTCCCCCCCCAAAAAATAAGTCCATTATTTAGCCCGACGTGCACTGCCTGCCTTCTTCCCCATGGGTGGGCTTTTCGGTCAAGTGGGAGGATCATTTTTCCTTGGAAGGTATTTTTCCCAACCAATAAGTATTGGGCTCCCAAGTAAACAAAACGAACAATCAAGTAACCAAACCCCCCCTCCCGCCTCCGCTCTCGCCCCCACTACCATCTATTCGACAACCCCAATCCCCCCCCCCACCACCACTACCATCTGTTTGACAACCCCAATCCCCCCCAACCTGTTTGACACCAGTTCTTTGCATGAAAAAAAACAATTAAGATGGCCTCACATGTCAAAGCGACCAATATGGAAAAAAATTGTATGGTCAAAATGAAACTTTGATGTTTGAGACATCACCATTCAATTTCATCTCAGGGGCAAAGATGTGTTTGGAGTGCTGAAATTTGGCACTCGGAGTACTGTTCAGCCAATTACAACCCCAAGACGACCTTAAATAAAAAGGTTTCCCACATGGATTGTCTCCGTCTTGTCGAGGTGATCGATTTTGATATTTAAATCATCTCAATCCAAAGTCATACGCAGAAGTTACAATCAAACTTGCACGCTACTACAATGAATGGTCGAATGAAAGGCCTGGACGTCCGAGCTATTGTTTGGGCAGGCAACATAAGCTTCAAAATTGAAGCCGGCCTATTCGCAATGGATCCAGACAATTCGGGCAAACATCTGGTTTGGAGTCCGAACATCCGGGCAACGATTCACATTTTCACTACTGCAGAACATAGAAAACAAGCGAAAAACCCTCAAGATGACCTTGAACCGAGAAACGTTCAACATGAAAGTTGTTCATCTTGTTGAAACGGATAAATTTGCTTTCGGGCATGTCTCCTTCCAAGGTCATATGCGGCCTGTGGGTACAAAAACCGAACAGTTGTCTCATACCTACCTAAATCTGAGCTCGATTAATTTTGGAAGATTCTGGACGGGATTTGGAGTCATTTTCTTGCATGGGAAGTCCATATTTCTCATATATAGATGAGAGGTGACGGCCGATTGAACAACATACAATCGTACAACCCATCTACTTTTTATTCAAGTTTTACATCTCCCCTTTGTTTCCTCTCTCTCGTTCTTCGTGTTGAAGGGTAGCAATTCTGGAGCCTAAGGGCGAGTGAATCGACCTAGGGCAGCTCATAGCCGCCACTTGTCCAGACGGGCCCCTCCCAGGTGCGTCGAGTTTCGGGTCTACAAAAGCACCCGCCAGATTCCTTGTGTAACACGCTGACGGTCGGGTTTCCTTAGACTTGAGTTGCGGTGCATCACTGCCGATGTCGAGGGTGCATGGTGACGTGTTCGTGTGTGAACACCACCTCACCTTTCCTACCTGCAAGCGGCGAGTTCCTCTCGTCTTTGTGTTTTCGGGGACTACATCGGGGATGCAATCTCTTTCCATCGTAAGGAGGCAGAGGAGATCAGCAGCGAGCATCGTTGGCGACCAATTACGAGGAGTGGGAGGAGGATGGAGCCATGCTAGGATGGTACTCCATTCTACAATGGCTTGCTCTATGTACATGCAAAGTGAGGTGGTAGATGGTATGTAAGGTTCACTCTACTGCCTTGTCTAACACACCATGGGTGGTAATCATGAATGTTCTTTGCTGCATTCTTATCTTTTCGGGCTCTGGAGCCGATGGTACTTCTGTCGAGTCGTTGTGTAATACGTCCATTTTGCATCATGCTTTTGTATCAATATTTATTGCATTATGGGCTGTTATTACACATTATGTCACAATACTTATGCCTATTCTCTCTTATTTTACAAGGTTTACATAAAGAGGGGGAATGCCGGCGGCTGGGATTCTAGCTGGAAAAGGAGCAAATATTAGAGACCTATTCTGCACAGCTCCAAAAGTCCTAAAACTTCACGGATGATGTTTTCCAAATATATAAAAAACATTGAGTGCAAGAACTTCACCAGGGGGGCACACCCTTCCCACGAGGGTGGGGGGCGCGCCCTACCCCCCTGGGCGCGCCCCCTACCTCGTGGGCCCCTTGGTGGCCCTCCAGTGACCATCTTCTTCTATATGGACTCTTTCGATGGGAAAAAAATCATAAGCCATCTTCTCAGATGAAACTCCGCCGCCATGAGGCGGAACCTTGGCGGAGCAAATCCAGGGTTCTGGCGGGGCTATTCTGCCGGGGAAACTTCCCTCCCGCAGGGGGAAATCATCGCCATCGTCACCACCAACGCTCCTCTCATCGGGAGAGGGCAATCTCCATCAACATCTTCATCAGCACCATCTCATCTCAAAACCCTAGTTCATCTCTTGTATCCAATTCTTGTCTCCAAGTCCGGGATTGGTGCTAGTAGGTTGCTAGTAGTGTTAATTACTCCTTGTAGTTGATGCTAGTTGGTTTAATTGGTGGAAGATCATATGTTCAGATCCTATATGCACATTAATACCCCTCTGATTATGAACATGTTTATGCTTTGTGAGTAGTTACTTTTGTTCCTGAGGACATGGGAGAAGTCTTGCTATTAGTAGTCATGTGAATTTGGTATTCGTTCGGTATTTTGATGAGATGTATGTTGTCTCTCCTCTAGTGGTGTTATGTGAACGTCGACTACATGACACTTCACCATTAATTGGGCCTAGAGGAAGGCATTGGGAAGTAATAAGTAGATGATGGGTTGCTAGAGTGACAGAAGCTTAAACCCTAGTTTATGCGTGTAAGGGGCTGATTTGGATCCATATGTTTCATGCTATGGTTAGGTTTACCTTAATACTTTTGTTGTATTTGCGGATGCTTGCAATAGAGGTTAATCATAAGTGGGATGCTTGTCCAAGTAAGGGCAGCACCCAAGCACCGGTCCACCCACATACCAAATTATCAAAGTACCAAATGCGAATCATATGAGCGTGATGAAAACTAGCTTGACGATATTCCCATGTGTCCTCAGGAGCGCTTTACATCATATAAGAGTTTGTCCAGGCTTGTCCTTTGCTACAAAAGGATTGGGCCACCTTGCTGCACTTTATTTACTTTTGTTACTTGTTGCTCGTTACAAATTATCCTATCACAAAACTATCTGTTACCACTTATTTCAGTACTTGCAGAGAATACCTTGCTGGAAACCGCTTATCATTTCCTTCTGCTCCTTGTTGGGTTCGACACTCTCACTTATCGAAAGGACTACGATAGATCCCCTATACTTGTGGGTCATCAAGACTCTTTTCTGGCGCCGTTGTCGGGGAGTGAAGCGCCTTTGGTAGGTGGAATTTGGTAAGGAAAAATTTATATAGTGTGCTGAAATTTACTGTCACTTGTTATTATGGAAAGTAATCCTCTGAGGGGCTTGTTCGGGGTATCTTCACCCCGACCAGTAGAGCAAAGAGTTGCTCCTCAACCTACTGAACCTACTGAAAATGAAAATGCTTGCTTTGAAATTCCTTTGGGTATGGTAGAAAAACTGCTAGCTAATCCTTTTTTAGGATATGGAACAAAACATCCTGATGAGCATCTAATATATGTGGATGAAGTTTGTGGATTATTTAAGCTTGCAGGTGTACCCGGAGATGTTCTTAAGAAGAAGGTCTTCCCTTTATCTTTGAGGGGAGATGCATCAACATGGTATAGGCTATGTGATGATATGGAGTCTTGGAACTACAAACGATTGAAATTGGAATTTCATCAAAAGTTTTATCCTATGCATCTTGTTCATCGTGATCGCAATTATATATATATAATTTTTGGCCTCGCGAAGGAGAAAGCATCGCTCAAGCTTGGGGGAGGCTTAAATCAATGTTATATTCATGCCCCAATCATGAGCTCTCAAGAGAAATGATTATTCAAAAAAATTATGCTCGGCTTTCTGGTAACAATCGGACCATGCTTGATACTTCTTGTGCTGGCTCTTTTATGATGAAGACTATTGAATTCAAATGGGATTTATTGGAAAGAATTAAACGCAACTCCGAAGATTGGGACCTCGACAATGGTAAGGAGTCAGGTATGACACCTAGTTTTGATTGTGTTAACTCTTTTATGGATACCGATATTTTTCGTAAATTTAGCACTAAATATGGACTTGACTCTGAGATAGTAGCTTCTTTCTGTGAATCTTTTGCTGCTTATGTTGATCTCCCCAAGGAGAAGTGGTTTAAATATCATCCTCCCATAGAAGTAAAAGTAGATGCACCTATTAAAGTTGAAGAAAAGACTATTAGTTATAATGATCCTATTGTTCCTACTTCTTATGTTGAGAAACCGCCTTTCCCTGTTAGGATAAAGGATCATGCTAAAGCTTCAACTGTGGTTCGTAAAAGCAATATTAAAACATATACACCTCCTGAGCAAGTTAAAGTTGAACCTAATATTGCTATTGTTAAAGATCTCTTGTCTGATAATATAGATGGGCATGTTATTTATTTTTGTAATGAAACTGCTAGAATTGCTAAACCCCGTGATACAGATAAACCTAGACATGTGGTAGATATGCCTGTTATTTCTGTTAAAATAGGAGATCATTGTTATCATGGCTTGTGTGATATGGGTGCTAGTGCTAGTGCTAGTGCAATACCTATTGACTTATACAAAGAAATTATGCATGACATTGCACCCGCCGATAGAGATACTATTTCACCAATGGGAATTGTTAGAGATGTTGAAGTCTTGTGTGGGAAAACTAAATATCCTGCTGATTTTCTTGTTCTTGGTTCCCCACAAGATAGTTTTTGTCCCATTATATTTGGTAGACCCTTCTTAAATACTGTTAATGCTACCATAGATTGCAAAAGGGATGTTGTTACTGTCGGTTTAGATGATATGACTCATGAATTTAATTTTTCTAAATTTAGTAGACAACACCGTGAAGAAGAATTACCTAGTAAGGATGAAATTATTGGTCTTGCTTCTATTGCCGTACCTCCTAGTGATCATTTAGAACAATATTTGCTAGACCATGAAAATGATATGTTTATGAATGAAAGAAGGGAATTAGATGAAGTATTCTTTAAACAGGAACCTATGCTGAAAAACAATTTACCTGTTGAAATCCTAGGGGATCCTCCTCCACCCAAGGGTGATCCCGTGTTTGAGCTTAAACCGTTACCTGATACTCTTAAATATGCTTATCTTGATGAGAAAAAGATATATCCTGTTATTATTAGTGCTAACCTTTCAGAACATGAAGAAGAGAGATTATTAAAAACTCTGAAGAAGCACCGTGCTGCTATTGGGTATACTCTTGATGATCTTAAGGGCATTAGTCCCACTCTATGTCAACATAAAATTAATTTGAAAGAAGATGCTAAACCAGTTCGTGATCATCAACGCCGTCTGAATCCTAAAATGAAAGAAGTGGTAAGAAAGGAGATACTAAAGCTCCTTGAGGCAGGTATAATTTATCCCGTTGCTGATAGTAAGTGGGTAAGTCCTGTCTATTGTGTCCCTAAGAAGGGAGGTATTACTGTTGTTCCTAATGATAAAGATGAATTGATTCCTCAAAGAATTATTACTGGTTATAGGATGGTAATTGATTTCCGCAAATTAAATAAGCCTACTAAAAAAGATCATTACCCCTTACCTTTTATCAATCAAGTGCTAGAAAGATTATCCAAACATACACATTTTTGCTTTCTAGATGGTTATTCTGGTTTCTCTGAAATACCCGTGTCAGCCAAAGATCAATCAAAGACTACTTCTACATGCCCTTTTGGTACTTTTGCTTATAGACGTATGACTTTTGGTTTATGTAATGCACCTGCTACCTTTCAAAGATGCATGATGGCTATATTCTCTGACTTTTGTGAAAAGATTTGTGAGGTTTTCATGGACGACTTTTCCGTCTATGGATCTTCTTTTGATGATTGCTTGAGCAACCTTGATCGAGTTTTGCAGAGATGTGAAGAAACTAATCTTGTCTTGAATTGGGAAAAGTGCCGCTTTATGGTTAATGAAGGTATTGTCTTGGGGCATATAGTTTCTAAAAGAGGTATTGAAGTTGGTAAAGCCAAGGTTGATGCTATTGAAAAGATGCCATGTCCCAAGGACATCAAAGGTATAAGAAGTTTCCTTGGTCATGCCGGTTTTTATAGGAGGTTCATTAAGGACTTCCAAAAAATCTCTCGGCCTCTGACTAATCTATTACAAAAAGATATACCATTTGTCTTTGATGATGATTGTGTAGAAGCATTTGAAATACTTAAGAAAGCATTGATCTCTGCACCTATTGTTCAGCCACCTGATTGGAATCTACCCATTGAAATTATGTGTGATGCTAGTGATTGTGCTGTAGGTGATGTTCTAGGACAAAGAGTTGATAAGAAACTAAATGGTATTCAATATGCTAGTAAAACTCTAGACAATGCTCAAAGAAATTATGCTACTACTGAAAAAGAATTCTTAGCAGTTGTATTTGCTTGTGATAAGTTTAGACCTTATATTGTTGATTCTAAAGTAACTATTCACACTGATCATGTTGCTATTAAATATCTTATGGAAAATAAAGATGCTAAACCTAGACTTATTAGATGGGTTCTCTTGCTACAAGAATTTGATTTACATATTGTTGATAGAAAAGGAGCTGAGAACCCCGTTGCAGACAACTTGTCTAGGTTAGAAAATGTGCTTGATGACCCACTACCTATTGATGATAGCTTCCCTGATGAGCAATTAAATGTCATAAATACTTCTCATACTGCTCCATGGTATGATGATTATGCTAATTACATTGTTGCTAAGTTTATACCACCTAGTTTCACATACCAGCAAAAGAAAAAGTTCTTTTATGATTTGAGGCATTACTTTTGGTATGACCCACATCTTTATAAAGAAGGAGTAGATGGCGTTATTAGACGTTGTGTACCTGAGCATGAATAGGAACAGATCCTATGCAAGTGTCACTCCGAAGCTTATGGAGGACACCATGCTGGAGATAGAACTGCACATAAGGTACGGCAATCTGGTTTTTATTGGCCTACTCTCTTCAAGGATGCCTGTAAGTTTGTCTTATCTTGTGATGAATGTCAAAGAATTGGTAATATTAGTAGACGTCAAGAAATGCCTATGAATTATTCACTTGTTATTGAACCATTTGATGTTTGGGGCTTTGACTATATGGGACCTTTTCCTTCCTCTAATGGTTATATACATATTTTAGTTGCTGTTGATTACGTTACTAAGTGGGTAGAAGCTATTCCAACTAGTAGTGCTGATCATAACACTTCTATTAAAATGCTTAAAGAAGTTATTTTCCTGAGGTTTGGAGTCCCTAGATATTTAATGACTGATGGCGGTTCACATTTTATTCATGGTACTTTCCGTAAAATGCTTGCTAAATATGATGTTAATCATAGAATTGCATCTCCTTATCACCCTCAGTCTAGTGGTCAAGTAGAACTGAGTAATAGAGAACTCAAATTAATTTTGCAAAAGACTGTTAATAGGTCTAGAAAGAATTGGTCCAAGAAACTTGATGATCCATTATGGGCCTATAGAACTGCATATAAAAATCCTATGGGTATGTCTCCGTATAAAATGGTCTATGAAAAAGCATGTCAATTACCTCTTGAACTAGAACACAAGGCTTATTGGGCTATTAAAGAACTTAATTATGATTTTGAACTTGCCGGTGAGAAGAGGTTATTTGATATTAGCTCACTTGATGAATGGAGAACCCAAGCCTATGAAAATGCCAAGTTGTTTAAAGAAAAAGTTAAAAGGTGGCATGATAAAAGAATACAAAAGCGTGAGTTTAACGTAGGTGATTATGTATTGCTATAAAACTCTCGTTTAAGATTTTTTGCAGGAAAACTTCTCTCTAAATGGGAAGGCCCTTACGTTATCGAGGAGGTCTATCGTTCCGGTGCCATAAAATCAACAACTTCGAAGGCACAAATCCGAAGGTGGTGAACGGTCAAAGAATCTAACACTATATCTCGGGTTATCCTATAAATGTTGAAACCAATGTTATTGAAACCGTAACCCCGGAGGAGTACATAAAGGACACTTTCCGGAATGTTTCAGACTCCGAAAAGGAATAGGTATGTGGTATGGTAAGTAAACCGACTCCAAAACAGTTTTTAAGGCAATATTTCTCTCTTTTGGAATATTTAGAAAAATAGAAAAATAAGCAGCAGTCCGGAAAGGACACGAGGGCCCGACGAGGGTGGAGGGCGCGCCCTACCCCCTGGGCACGCCCCCTACCTCGTGGGCACCTTGTGTGCTCTCCGGACTCTGTTTTCTTAGAGGACACGTATTTTGGTCGGTAAAAATTCATTATATAACCTCCCGGGGGTTTTGACCCCCGTATCACGCAAAATTCTCTTATTTTTGTTTTGAGCTGTCCTGCTGTAGACAGAGCAACATGTCGTCCTAGGATTCGGAAGGAGAAAGCTATGTGGATGATTACCTCGCAGATCCTAAGGTCTATGGGGATGTGGAGCACTGTGGTTGGACTACGGAAGAAGAAGAGGACTATGAACCCAAGGGAAAGGAGGAGACGAGCTCAGATGAAGATGAAGTCCCACTACCTCAACCTGGGGACATGCATGTGGAGTTCAAAAAGTCAAGCCTCCCGGATAGGGTAAAGAAACCTAAGATCGAGTTTATCCCTTTCCGCCTCTTGCAGGAGAACAAGCAGGAACTATGCAAAAAGATACTGAGCTTGGAGCAGGAGATCGAGGACCTAAGGGACAAAAATTCTATCCTCAAATGCAAATTAAGGAAGAAGCCCACGCCATCAACAAAATCACCACCGTCTCCTTCAACAAAGAAGGATTGAGTATCTGGTATGGGCACTCCACTTGGCAACTGCCAAGCTTGGGGGAGTGCCCCGGTATCGTATCACCACCACTTTTATCTTTACCGTTTTTCTTAGTTCGATCCTTTTGGTAATATCTTGATCTAGTAGAATAAAAGTTCTTAGTATGATCTAGTTGTGAGTTTTGCTTTATTATCCTTCTATGTAATCGAGTCCGTGAGCTATATAATAAAGATTAGTGTTGATTCAAGGGCTTGATTATTTTTGCCATGATCCCAAGTGAATAAAAGAAAAGAGAAAGACATAAAAAGAAACAAAGAGATCATGTGACTCTCATGGAGAGTAATGAGCTCACATAGAAAGAGTATGATGAATAAAAGTTGTTGAGAGTTGACAAACATAGTTTTGGTCATCGTTGCAATTAATAGGAAGTAATAAAGAAAGAGAGGTCTTCACATATAAATATACTATCTTGGACATATTTTATGATTGTGAGCACTCATTAAAATATGACATGCTAAAGAGTTGACATTGGACAAGGAAGACAACATAATGGTTTATGTTTTCTTACATCTGAGATAAATTATATTGTCTTGGATCCTCCAACATGTTGAGCTTGCCTTTCCCCCTCATGCTAGCCAAATTCATTGCACCAAGTAGAGATACTACTTGTGCTTCCAAACACCCTTAAACCAGTTTTGCCATGAGAGTCCACCATACCTACCTATGGATTGAGTAAGATCCGTCAAGTAAGTTTTCATAGGTGCAAGCAATAAAAATTGCTCTCTAAATATGTATGATTGATTAGTGTGGAAGAAATAAGCTTTATACAATCGTGTGATATGGAAGTAATAAAAGCGACAGACTGCATAATAAAGGTCCATATCACAAGTGGCAATATAAAGTGACGTTCTTTCGCATTAGGATTTCGTGCATCCCACCATAAAAGCACATGACAACCTCTGCTTCCCTTTGCGAAGGGCCTATCTTTTACTTTCATCTCCTATACTGCAAAAGAGTCAAGGTGATCTTCACCCTTCCTTTTTACATTTTATCCTTTGGCAAGCACAATATGTTGGAAAGATCCTGGTATATATGGCTAATTGGATGTGGGTTTTCATGAACTATTACTATTGACATTACCCTTGCGGTAAAACGTTGGGAGGCAAAACTATAAGCCTCTATCTTTCTCTGTGCCCGATTAAAACTCCATACCCATAAGTATTGTGTGAGTGTCAGCA